>NC_142600.1:5091198-5395054 GCF_041222555.1 Hakea prostrata
TCATGTTGATGAATAATCTATGATTATGAAAAATAGGTTATGAATGTGTATGATCCTTATTGATGTTTACACACACCAAACAAATCCATCACAATTGACTAATTGGGACATGCATTTGTGTTAGCGCTTTCCTGCGGTCATCTTGTCCAAGACATGCATTGATTATCTTAGCTAGGAAGAGAAGTGCTTTGTTTTTAT
This sequence comes from Hakea prostrata, assembly GCF_041222555.1. NCBI lineage: Eukaryota > Viridiplantae > Streptophyta > Magnoliopsida > Proteales > Proteaceae > Hakea > Hakea prostrata. The sequence goes on from NC_142600.1 coordinate 5,091,397, forward strand.
TGCTCCATTTTCTATTGCTCTTGATATCTTGTTCTTCTTCACCTCACGTCACTCCCATATCATCTTGAAAAGTGAAGTCAAGTGGCATGTTGACGTGAAATTTTATTTTCTTGTCACTAGGCTTTAGATAGATGCCAACTTGGTGACAAAGTTAGAAAGACAGAAGGAAAGCTTGACTCAGCAGGTTGATTTCTTCTCATATGCTATTAAAGTTACTCAATATCAATTTATGCTTACAAATCTACAATCCCTTTGATTTCTTCTCATTTGCTATTAAAGTTGCTTATACCAACTTTATCCATGCAAATGCACAATCCCTTTCGATAAAAAAGTAAATTAAAATAAGATCATGAATTAATAAGATATTTGACATGGTAAATGTATTCATAGTGGCCGAGAATGGAGAAAATTGGAGCATGGGTCAACGGCAATTAGTTTGTTTGGGACGAGTATTACTCAAGAAAAGCAAAGTATTAGTACTTGATGAAGCTACTGCATCGATGGATACTGCAACTGATTATTTACTTCACCAAACCATTAGGAAACACTTCTCAGAATCTACTGTCATCACAATTGCACATCGGATAACATCTATTATTGATATTGATATGGTCCTGCATCTCGATAATGGTAAGTATTTGGTAGCTAATATTTAGTACATCTATTCTTGCTATTTTTTATTTTTATTTTTTTTAAACTTTTGCCTACATTAATTCAAAAATATTTGGTCTTAGCAGGCATTATATTGGAATATGATTCACCAGCCAAATTACTAAGAAATAAGTCTTCATCATTTGCTAAGCTCGTAAAAGAGTATACTCAAAGATGTAATTCCTAGAATAAGAACTTTAACTGCTCAAATTGTAATTTAACTAGATTAATGCATTAGATAGGAGTGTAATGTATTTTTAGTGGTTGACAGAATTTGTTGGTAAAAACTGGAATAGACATGAGAGTTGCTTGTAATTCTTTGATTGGTGTTGGAGTTCAATTAAACTATATTTTAAGTGTGACTGACAGATAATTTGCTAGCAGAAGAAAAGCTATCAAATTTGCTCGTAATTATTTGAGTTGTCTTTGTAATTGTGTGTAGTCTTCTGTATTATTCAGTTCTGGCTATGAGCAGTTGTTGTTGAATAATAAATGTATATTTTGATTTAATTATTTTAACCAGTTCCAGAAGCTAGTTTTCCTGAGTTTCTCGTCCATACAAATTTTTGCCACCTTTAGCTATACAATATGACTCAAGAATCAAAATTTGCTCCTTATTACCCCAAAAAATTGGTAGTTTGAAATGTTCCTGTAGCAAACCATGTGGGAGGCTTTAGACCTCAAAATGTATGGACGAGGTTCTTCACAAACAAAAATATCCTTAATTCAATTTATATTTTTGGGCATTAATTTTTTTGGTTGATGTGTTGTTTATTTAAGACTCTTAACAGCTTATGTGTTCGATTGATTTATTATCTTATTAGTTGAAAATTACATTGTTTTCTCAATCATTATAAATTAGCACCTCGCCAAGCAACAAAACTCAATAAGTCTATTCTCTTTTAGCTCCGCCATGATGCAGGACATTCTAATATTGCTCGGACTTCTAATGGTAGCATATACCACTGTAAGAAAAATCATATATTTTTTTCTTCTATTGTTCATTAATTTCAGCAATCTTATTGCTTGTTACTGATTTATAATCTTTACTTGATCACTGTCGTATGAAAATTATAGGGTTATGAAGCTGAAAATGCCTTCTCCAGATATTGGGAAGAGCAAATCAGTCTTCCACACCCTCCAAGTTGGTTAGTTGCAAAGGCATCTCCATTGGACTTCCATCAGACAACAATGTTTATGAAACTTATGGAACAAAATGAATTGGCTTCTCATTTGCATTCATTTTGTGAACAAGCTAATGTTGCTTGTCCTACGAACGCAACGAAGGCAAAGATAATGGACGGCACAACCTTGTTATCAACAGCAAAGTGGAACATTGCCAAATTGAAATATGATTCTCCAAATGAAACACCCATACCAATTGTTAGTCAGGAGGGACTGCCATTTTTCCGAGAGACAATGGTGAAAGAGGGGCGTTTCATGTTTTTTCTTGACCTAAGAGACCCAGTGCCTAATAGATCATTCTTGCCGCGATCTTTGGCTTCAAAAATCTCATTTTCCTCCACCAAGATCAAGGAGTTGAAGAAGGTTTTTGCAGTGGCAGATGAATCAAACATGGATGATTATATTCAAGATGCCATAAAGACATGTGAGAAAAGTCCCATTAGGAGAGAAGAGAGAACTTGTGCGACTTCTGCTGAGGATCTAATTGATTTTGTGGTTAAGAAATTTGGACATAATGTACGATTATGGACCACTGAGAGTGTCGAAGGATTGTATGAAAATGTCACAATTGGGGTTGTGAAACTCATCTATGAAAACCTTTTGGAATCACCAATGATATGTCATAGTCAGCCATTCCCATTTCAAGTTTATTATTGCCATGTTTTACATAAAGTAAAAATATATTCAGTTGATGTACATGTTGAAAAGAGAGTGAAACATGCGATCATGTCATGTCACTATGATACATCAGCTTGGAATCCAAACCATCTTGCTTTCAAAGTTCTAGGTTTTGGACCAGGACTAATTGAAATCTGTCATTGGATAAATGAAAATGGACTTGTATGGGCAAAAGCTCAAGGTTGAGTAATATTTTAAAATTTTTATTATCTTGTACTTAATAAAATAATGACCTACTTGTCCCTCTTCTTTCTTGATAAGTTAGGCTTCTCTCTCTCTCTCATATGCTCTTGACTGCATCACTAAAAGGGTTCTCCCACTCTCTTTTCTTTGACCATGCCACTACAGTGAATCTTCAAAATGCCAACTAATTGCTGGTTAATCTTATCCATGTGTTTTCTTGGTAAGATAGGCTTTACATTTTAGATAGAGACATATACATATTATAAGAGCCATAACCAATATTTGTGGTCTTCATTTCCTCCACAAGATTACATTTTCCACTTTAATAATGTGTAACCAATTTTACCTACTTCACAAGATCTCTCATCATCTCTCTCTAGTCTCTCTCCCTACACATAAGATCATATATATGTGTTGCCATGCTCTCTTAGTAACTACCTCAATTCACTTCACACTAGATAGAGATGGAGATGGATAAAGCAGCACCCTTGACTATGTTTGTTCAGACCGATACAACCGGTTTCCGGGAGCTTGTTCAGCGGTTAACCGGTCTATCCTCCCACGGTGTTGATTGCCAATTACCATCCCCTAGGTCCTGTAATGAAGAGGCAGCACCAAGGATCACAGGCTTCAGGAAGGCAGCGTCCAAACTCTATGAAAGACGACGATACATTATGTCTAAGCTGGAAGTAACCAAACCCGGTTTGAAAAGCAAGCCGGGTCCAGCCATTCTCCAACATCATAAGGCTGGCTTTTATTCCACCGAGCTGGTTTTTTCCCCTACTGGGACTGTTAACTTCAGCTTCATTGCTAGCCCTTTCGGTACCCCATCAAAGGCTTTCTCAAACCTTTCCATCAAAGAAGAAACATCAGAAGAAGCACCAAAAGAAGCATGTGATATCGATAGAGAAGAAGAAGAGAAAGCGATCAAAGATAGACGGTTTTACTTGCATTCTTCACATCGGTGCAGACAGGGAAATGCTGAACCGGAATTACTTCACCTCTTTCCACTCGTCTCTCCCAAAACCATCTCGTGAATGTTGGAATTCAGATCAGATTAGGGAACCGAAAGACTCGAGATTGAATGATTTTGCCAGTGGCGTTATAATGGAAGAGTTCTATTGTTGTTTGTATTTCTATTTATGTTAGTGTCTCTTAGGATATGAATGGGCCTCATACAAGCCCAGCCCAATGAGCCCAGACCATGTTTCCATGGGCCTCAAAGCTTTGTAATATTCCTTTTGAATCCTCCATTTGTGTTTTGACACTTTGACCAGGAGATCCACCCACGTGTCATATCTACTTCCAAGTTCCAAGTTCCAATTTCCAAATAACGGCTGATAAAATTAAATCGTAATTAATTCCTTTTTAATTGACTATATATTAAATTTTAATTCTAATGATTGCCTCTACGTCTCCATTTTCCTTCAGGCTTCAGCAACTCAACAACTAGGAATAAATCTACCGGTTTTGATGATTTCCTCTGCTCTTTGATTGTCCTCTCATGTGCTTCCAATCCATTCCTAACGTGTGTGAGGAATTTTATAATTAACAGAAAATGGGAGAAAAGAATGTGAAATTTTCATGTCAAAACTTCAACTTCAGAATCTAAGAAACCCTGTGTCTCTTTCTCTCTCTCTCTTATCTTCTCTTTACATTCCGCATGAATGAAATTCCTCTTTCAGGTCAAGAAAATTAAGATACAGGGTTAATTGATGAATTGCAGATTTTACAATACAAGAAACCCTAGCTTAGCTTCATGATTGATCTTGAGGGTACTCAATAAAGAGTTTCCTTTTTTTCTTAATATTCTCTGTTCGATATGCCGATCGCCAAGATCGGGTTGATCTCATGGGCCAACAGGAAGGTGGTGGATCCTCTCATGCAAATTCTCCAAAGGTAATGTGTCTCCCACATTTCTGCTCCGTCCAAGTAGATTGCCATTGTATCACTTGCCCTCTTTTCATTAGGGTTTCAAGTTTCTGATTGCATATCTATTTTTGGGATTGATTGGTTTCGCTTAAAGAATTTTCCTTCTTTTTTCTGGATCGGTTATTTCTCTGTACTGAGAAAGTTTGAAAAGACTAATTTTGGGATTGGAAGCCGTATTATCTTGCTACTGAGGGATCAGCTTCATTATTTTTCTCCTGATAAATGTTACTGAAAAATCTCTGACAAATTTTGCAGGGGAGCAGAACCTAAGCAACTAGCATTTTCGACTGCTCTTGGCTTCACTTTGGGAGTATTCCCCATATGTGGTACGAGTATCTCTGTATTCTGCTCTTTTAACTCAGTCTACTTTACAAGACAGTAATTGATGCTACTGAATCCAAAACACATTTATACGGTAATATAATCAGATTGAACTCTGCAACTTACATTTTAAGAATTCTAACATTTTTGGTAGTTTGAAACCATGTGGTCATCTTAATAGTGTCTAAAAGAGTGCGGTTCGGGTGGGATGATTCTGAGCTCACAGTGTGAGTGGTTGTATAAAAATATAATCAGATTGAACTCAGCAACTTACATTTTAAGAATTCTAACATTTTTGGTAGTTTGAAACCATGTGGTCATCTTAATAGTGTCTAAAAGAGTACGGTTTGGGTGGGATGATTCTGAGCTCACACTGTGAGTGGTTGCATTTTTATACCACTCTAGAAGTTGTCTAACATACAACTCTTTCTCTTGACATATGCAATGATCACATAGATTCACATATTCTTTGATCTGTAAGTCACTAGCTAGCCCACCGCCTGATTACAAAACCCCATCAGACCCCTGGTCAAGCATTCCAGGGACTCTTTCTGGTATCTTCGTTATCCTCAGTCATCCCATCAGTCAGTCACAATGTTAATTTGTCTTTTTACTTCGAAGGAGGAACTTAGAGTAACTTGTTTTGGAGACACAAATAATTACATATCAATTACTTCTCCAGCACTGACTAAATCTCAGTAGCCTCTGATTAATCTCTAACTTTTTAAGCATTTTAAGGAAATCAAGGGATGGCCGCTAAAAAGCTTTGGCAATGATTTTTTGTTTGAATGGTTCAAAAGTTATGGCTTGCCATGCTCTCTATTCACAAGAATCTAAATTGTTGAACTAATGTAAATGACCAAACATTTTGTACATGCCATTGATTAATGGCTTTTTATCAACCAAATGACTGACTTAGAGAAGCTAGAGATCATAGTACTTGATAAAATAGTCTAGTAGCAAAAATCAATCATGCCAGCCTGGTTGATGATCTTTCTCATTATTTTGGGTTTGAATTTGGTTGCCTCTCGTCTATCTTTGGGGGATGAAAGTCCAAATCTGAGCTCAGTCTGATATCTGAACGTTTTGTTAACCTTCTAATCTAGTCTAAAATCTTTATGTGCGTGCTGTTGTTCAACGTATGTTTAATACATGTTATTGCAACATATGTTTAATACATGTCTTTTAAGAATATATCATGATATCTGAGGTAGTTTGAGTGATCTTCTTTCTTAGTTTAGTCATCAGCATCTGATACTGAAGTTTATTTTGCAATTATAAAGGGGTCACCTTCTTTCTTTGTGGGATGTCTATTGCACTACTTGGTTCTCGTTGTCATGCTCCAAGTGTGATGCTTGCAAACTTTGTTGCTACTCCAGTAGAGTTGAGGTAATCTGTACTTAACCTTATCATGTATCATGAAATCCTTCTGCTTATTTCTTTTAAGGTTTTGTTTGTTTTGCTGGAAATTTTTTTTACCAAGACTATTTCATTTACAAATTTTTTTTTTTTTTTTTTTTTTTGTATTGTATTGATTGCATTTACTCTCTTCTTTCTTCATGTATACATGAAGGTGCATATTTTAACATGCTTTGTATGAGTGTAAGAATAACCCAAATGATGACATTGGTGTCCTCGGTGGATGGAAAATTGTTTTATTGACCAAGACGCCACCATTTTCATTGAACAAAAACATGCAGAAACCTGAAATATAAGAGAAGTTTCTGTATTGTATTTAAGTAAAATAATTGGTGCCTTTAAGACAATAATATTTCCTTTTGCTTTTAAGAATCCTATGAGATATTATCTGTTGAAACAAAATGGAACCTAAGTAGCTTGCTTCAAAATTTGCATGATTTGTCGGCAGAAATGGAGTTATGATGGATTTCATGATGAAATGAATGATCTTTCATTCTAAGAGGACACTTGTTTTATGTATATCATTTTTCTTTTTGGGAGAAAAGGGAATCTCGATCTCATAATGTGTCTTCCAATAATCTAGTAGTCTATGTAGAAAGCCATTTCCCCAAGTTTTGTATTGTTTTTTCTATAAAACAATCTCTTCCTTTTTGTGAATACAATTTCATTTTTCTTTTCGGTGATCCCTATAAAATATATACTGTTGAACCAAACAGAGACTTAGGTGGCAGCATTGCTTCAAAACTAGCAATGGAGAGATCCAGAGACAGAGCATTGAATGGGATTCATGAATGATAATCTGTGTCAGGAGCTCATTTTGAGACTTAAAAGCCTGTCATAATGTTTTCTGGGAAGAGATGCTTAGTTAAAATATATGTTCCAGCCTCTCCATGAGGGGCGAGTAAGGCTGCAAACATGTCCTGCTTTGACTGGAACCTCATGCACTGGGTGCACTTGTTTTCTTTGCTAGGTGATAATGTAATGTACATATATTAGGTGAATTTATCCGTGACAAGCTTGAGAGAAACATAACTTTGTGACCTTTGTTACAATGCCTCAAAACTAGAGCGGTAATCTGGAACTCAAATTTTAAGAACAAAGTAGCACACCAAATACATACTTTGCCATGACTCATCAGTAACCTAGCTTGTGTCTCTTTCAGCTTTGCAGATAAAATGTCCATTCTTATTGTCCGAAAATTTTCATTATTTTGTCCTGTCCATTGCTTTAAAATTAAAGTTCAGTAAATAACCATGCCTTTGGCAATCAAGCCATGTTATCAGTTTTTAATACTATGGAAGTCTGAAATTTAAACATGGAGAATTAATTTTCCTGTTTGGGCTTATTTTTCAAATTGTTTAGAATTCTGGATCCACTTCCTATCCTCATTTTCAGTGCTGTGTTTGTTCTCAGTCTGGTGATTCCTTTCTTGCGCTTTGGAGAAGTCATTTCTGGTGGTCCTCATTTCCCATTAACCTCTGATGCACTGAAGAAAGTATTGACTGGACAAGCTTCATGGGAAATCCTACTCAGCATTGCCCATGCAGTATGTACCCTGCCCTATCTAACATATTTCCTCCAGACCTTGAGATCATGATTTTTGAACTGTGTTTTGAAAGTTATTCTTGACGTTCATAAATATTAAATAGAAGATGATTGGACAAGTTTCTATTGAACAAGGGGTTAACTTTGTCACCAGGAATGAAACAGAAGCAACAAATCTGCTTTGTTTTACCTTTTATTTGGCTTGTCACCTGGCTAGGAAGCTCTCACTGAGTTTTAAGGCAACTCTGCAACACTGAATTTCTTCTTGAGACTTATTAGCCTTACTGTGACATAATTAATTTGCTAAACAAACCATGAGTCTACTATTTTCTCTGAAACACATTGGTCTTTCTGATTTTAAAACTTCGTAATTCATTACAGTTACTAGGCTGGTTCATTGCGGCTCCATTGATCTTGGCTGTGCTCTACCTTGTGTTTCTACCATGTTTCAAGTTTCTGGTTTCAAAGTTTGGTCCTCGTCCTTCAAGCCCAAAGAAGCAACTACATTCCCCCAGAGAACTCAAGCAACTGCTTTCCCCCAGAGAAGTCAAGCTCAAGGTACGGGATGCTTGACATCCTTATTTTTAAATTTCCCTTCCTCATCCCATCAATGAGCAAGGGCCCTTGCACTGTTTCCCAACACTTTGTATATAAGATACTATCCAATGGTGAATCTTTGTATTATAACTAAGGATTTTTCATCCTTTTTCTGGAGATGATTGGTGAAAACAGGAATGTCTGTAATTGCTGAAATATTTGTTTTCTGACTTCAGTGCTTTTGTGCTTTTGACAAAATGATGGTATAATGCGTTATCAAACATGTTGGCCAGGACTGGACAAAGCTTGAAAAAACTATCCTAGTTTTATCTAGTTATGTGTGGAACAGGGAGAAAAACCATGCTTTATTTGGGCTACTTGGGTTAAAACATTTTGCAGCTGTTTCCTGGGAAATGTACTGTCAAGAAGAAAAACCTTTCGGGATCGGGTTATCCTTTTCTCTTAGCGAAGGAGGAATTTCTTCACCATGAGCATCAGTACCATCAAATAGTAAACAGATAGGGATAGATTCAATTTCATGAATAGAGAGTGTGAGTATTCTGATGGTCCTAGAGTTCGTTCTGGGTTCACTTTCTTCTCTGTAGAGAAGCTACAGTGAAGGGACTTTTTGTCATTTAAATTAGTGAAATAGGTACATAGTTTCTTTCTTTTTTTTTTTGGCCAGAAGTAAAAGGAGTATCTCATTCTTTTCAATCATGATTTAAGGTTGAATTTTAAGATTCACCTAGGTTGGTTAATGACATGGCTGGATGATTTGGGATCAAATACCTTCTAAACACTGACAATGTGGATCCCCTGAATATATGATCGTCACCCTCGAGGGTTGAAGAACCGGACTCTCGTTGGATGACATGTTAGGTGGTGTTTATGACTAAGAATTTTTGCTCCCAACTGCAGGTTACCTTGGAGGGTTGTGATTCCTCTGGTATGATCGTCACCCTCGAGGGTTGAAGAACCGGACTCTCGTTGAATGACATGTTAGGTGGTGTTTATGACTGAGAATTTGTGCTCCCAATTGCAGGTTACCTTGGAGGGTTGTGATTCCTCTGAAATTCTCTATACTCTGGCCTCTGATAGTTTCAAACCATGATATTTATGAGTGACCTTGATTGCTACCCTTGTGTTTATTACTAGATTGCTTGTGTAAATAATCTTGTAAAGGGAAGAAGAAAAAAAAATGTGCTCTGTTTCTGATTCTTGCGCTTGAAGAACAAATCCCAGTTACCATCCAGCCTTATGTGAAATAAAACCATATCCATGTTGATATCTTTAGGTATGCTTCCAATGGTCCATGCATCTGTAGAGATGTTTCGTGCCTATCTTTAAATAAATAATTTATTGATAGGTATGGGAAACCTCTGGAGAACCGCTTGTGTCATTGTATCCCAACCTATCTACTTGAAAAAACTTTTATATCCTTTTCTGGGCTAAAAGATATTATTATTTTCTATAAGAAAAAAACTTCTAGTCTTCTGTAACCTAACAACCATATGTTATCCTCTGTTTTTCTATTACACGAAAAACCCTCTAGTGGTCAGAGACTAAGGAAGAAGTATAAAATTCATATTACTAAAAAGTATAGATAAGAATGAATATTACATTTGAACTACATTTGATTGAACGCATAATTTCTGGTTCAACAAGATCCATCAAGATATTAGATGGATAGTTTTTCAATATGTATATCATCCCCTTTTCAAGTTATTAGTTGTTTTTTCTTAGAAGACTAGTTAATTAGAGGCTTTCAATTATAGTTGTTGGCATGTTGGCAATATTATAGTCTTTGTGCACAACATTCTAAAATCTCTCTTCTGAAAAAAGATTAGTGGATATGTGAAATTTTTGGATGGAATTTACGATTCATGCAGGGTTTATCTCTAATGTATTCCATTTGAATGTTTCACATTCAAATTCTCTACACTCTAATGAGAAGTGTGGGTCATACACAAGTTGTTTGCTGGCCTATGATGTAATGTGGGAGAGTTTGTACCAGAAAGTCCTAATTACCACTGTGGAGTTTGCATGAACCATAATCTTCAGTTGTTGCACAAATTATAAGCCACACCGGATTCGTATCTGAGAACAGAATAGCACCTTTGCAAAAATAACATCACCTCTACAATTTCAAGCCATAGTACCATACCCTCCAATACCGTCAAGGAAGGTTTTGCTTTGCTAATTGAGTAGGGGTGGAATCCACTTTTTGTGGAGTCAGATTCCTGAGAGGTTGTTTTTTGCCTTTCTTTAGGTTAGGTGTTTCATGGAAGGCTGATTGGATGCCGAGAAAATCCTTGGTCTCATAGAGTTCTATGACATCTTTTCAAATCCTCCACTAGACTTAGCTACCAATTAGATTTCTTTCTTTATTTTTTGATCTCTATGACCCTGTCCATGTATCCAAAAAAAAAGTCTCTGCACTTTTAATAGGAGACTACCAGGGAGAGTGCTTGGATACAGGGAATAGAAAAAAGAATATTGTATAGCACAGCTTTTGGCTTACTTTCCTCCATGCATTTTGTAAAATATTCAGCCATTTGCATTTTGTGACATGGGAAGCAAAAAAATGGCAAAGTCATCTTCATCAAGAACCATTATTTTAATCGAAATAGATATTATTGTTACGTGGGGAATTTATTACATTATTCACCACAAAATTGATGATGTGGGTATCAGTGGCACCTGATATTTGATTAATTTAAAGACCGAAAAACAAAGTCTAAATCAACAAGTTAAATGAGATTAAGAGTTGAAAGTGATATAGAAGTGATTTTGAATACATGATCAGCAAGAATTCTAGCTGTCTTCTCCATTAAATATGAAAATTCCCTTTTGTTCATTGAATATAAATAATTCTATAAAATAATGAAAGACTATTATACAATGTCGGTTGAGGTAAGATGATAATGTTTCATAAAAAAAATCTTAAAATTATTCTATACAAACGAGCCAAAGAAAAAATCATGAGAGCTAATGAAAACTGGATTCAGAAGAAACAGTAAAAAAAAGACATATATAAAACTAAGAGCAAATTGCACTGGCATTTTAAAATGGAAAATTTTGGGTAAGGTGATCATTATTATCATTACAACTTGGATTCTCCTTCCATAATTCACAATTATCGTAACGTTAGACCAATTGTGAGGACCGCTAATATATAGGGTTTATTCATCAAAAAAAAAATTATTTATATTTATCCATATGCTCTTATAGCCAATGATAATATTTGAGCATAATGTTGAACTAGTCAACATATGATAGCCATTGGTTTTGGTTTTCCTAAACATAAAATGGGACGTATGATTCAAAGTTTAGTCTCTATCTTTCATTCATGATGGACAAGCACAACTCATGCCTATCCACATAAAAATTGATCATTCAAGAGAGAAATTGAAGAGAATCTAATGCTAATATGTAATCGACTGGGTCCTGTGCAATAAATGCGCAAGACAATCAAGCCATACACTTTTGGAGGTGGAATCGAAATTTCGACTTGATGATCTTGCGCAATAAATGTCGCAGGATCCAAGCTTTTTCGATCTTAATGGATGGGTTACTAGTACAGTGAAATGTAAGTTTAGATCATCCACTTATTTTGTGAAGAATTTTTTCAACCCACATGGTGAAATTCATGATATATATTCAATCTAAACATAAAACCATATTTTTCAGGAGAAAATTAAAAAATGTAAGAATTAAATTTTTTTTCAGAGATAATTTTATTTTTAAATTTAATACATGAGATGAATGTATCAGTTGAAAATTTTCTTCTCCAAGTAAATAGAAAATTTATAGTCCAATGGTGCAGTCTTTTTTTTTTTTTTTTTGCTAAACCAATGGTGCAGTCTCTTGTATAGATACTTTTAAGTTTAAGAAAGTTTTGGATTCCAATCTAACGCTCAGGATTTGATATCAAACATAAGGCCATCATCAGCTGGAGTTGACGAGTCAATGGTAAAATCTTCATGTTCCTCCATAGTTGACAACTACTACATTGTTTTGAGTAAATAAACCCTTCTGGGTTTCGAGTGTGACTGTTGAGAGTTAAAATGTAGAGAATGCTGAGAAGCATTGAAGCCCTCAACTGGATTCAGTTTCACATTGCTAGAGGTTGTGATCTACCCACTTTTGTTTTGGGAGTTTCAGTTTAGGGTTTCTAATTTCTAGTGACAGATGAGATGAATTAGGAAGTATCTGAGGCCTCACTGTTTTCCTTTTTTTTTTAATTACATATTCTATTCTTGATAGAACAACGGTCCTATTCTTGGATATGGACGGGCTTTCTGTAACTCTTAATAGTCATACATTTTCCTTTTGTTGTTTTCTTCTAGCTTAAAGCAATTCAATCATGCATCCAGTTAACGTGGGCTTCTCTGATTTTCCTTCATTGTCTTCGTTTTTTATTCTTCATTACTCTTCCGTTTTGATCCCTTTTTTCCCCTCTTGTTATTAGATTAACTGAAATTCTACAAATTCCGATTTCTGAGTTTTCAGTATATGCCGGATTTTGGGGTTGTCGATGATTTGTAGTTGAGCAGTTCTCATTTTGAAGCAGTTGACTCTGTTTAATTCTTATTTTAGTGTATTTCTTGTTCTGTTTTCGCCCCAATAGCATCAAAATATAATTCCCAAATTTTTGTTTGTCTTTCCTGGTATTGATCTTGCTTTATAGTAGGGTTCTTCCTTTCATGTTCGACTGTTGTTCTAATATTTGTTGTCATTGAATTTATGGGATTTGAGATTTTTGAGTGTGGTTGGTGATGTCTTATAACTATCAAGACTCTGCTTGTTGCACAACAGCTTCAGCTGAGCTGAAACTATACCAAGCTTTCATCTTTTCCATACCAATCATCTTCACTTTTCTTCTTCTGTTCTTGTTTTACTTTTTCTATCTGCGACGAGGAAGGGTTGATTGGTCATCTTTGCGGATGAGGACATTCAACGGGATTACGGAACCCTTCACCCCAGTAAGATTATCATTATTTATTTTATTATTCATTTTTTGTTTTGGGTATTTCACGTTTTACTAACAGATGAAATTTCCGTTTATATCTTCGATGCTGATTTGCAGCCATCACAATCGGGGGTGAAGAAGGAGCTTAGAGAGATGCTACCGATAATTGTATTCAAGGAGAGCTTTTCTGTCAAGGATACGCAGTTGAGTGAGCTTTCTCTGAGCACTTACTGACTTGCATTTTGTTCTTGTTTATGGGGGGATCTTGCATCGTTTACTTTAGCGCTATCCACAGTTATTATACTACACAATGACTGTCGAAGTTGTTTCCTCTAAGAGTAGCTGTACCAATGGCTACCTTTAGTACAAAGTAAGAATGACAGAGATGTTTGTAAAGTTTGAAATCTCAGTTGAAAAACTTCATCTTTCTTTCTTGAAAACTGGTGAACAAACTAAATGCTGTATCTAGGTACTTCAACATCTTTGAGTTTTTGGACTGGAGCCAAAGACTTTATTTTTGTATTTTAGAAGAACAAATTGGATTTCTTGTTCTTATAAATGATCAACTGCATTGATTGGTTAGTTGCTCCAAGATTGCATTAAACACATTCATGCGTTCCATCAAATTCCCGCCTTCCTCCATCTTGAGCCGATAAAATTGCCGCTTCAAACGCAGTTTATTGGTCAAGCTTTTAGCTAGATAAAGCTTTTCTAACTTTTCCCATGTGATGCTTGATTTTTCTTCCGAACATTATTAATAATGTCTATCGGAGACAATCGAATGATGCTTATACACCTTGATTCTCAACTGCTTCGTATCCTTATCATCCATCTTCTCTAGCTTTCCATCCTTTCCTTTTAAGGCTTTAATTAAGCCTTGTTGAACAAAGATGTCTTTCACTCTTCTTCCTCAAGTTTGAACTCCCTACCATCGAGTTTGAACCGAGAGTTGGTTGCAGGTCCAAGATGTCGCATTAAACACTATTTTCAAAGGTGTAACATATTTACAAAAAAATCCAATTTTTCCATCTTGAACTGATAAAATTGCCGTGTCGTTCATTAAATGCAGTTTACTTTTAGTTTATATTTTATAATATATAATATACATATATGTGCAGACATACAAATATTTCTATATAGATATATATATATATATATATGTATATCGGAGATCACGTCAGTCAAATTCATGTTTTATGCCATCGCTCTTAGTTCTCAACTCTTCTTCTCGGTTTTACAGGAGAAGAACTGGGATCTGAAGATTTGGCATTTATAGTCCTCTTTAGAACTGTGTATGCAAGGGTCAAGGACATCAAAGACAACCTATCCTACCTTATGCTACAATTCCTACCTTAATTAATAGCAACGCTTTCACGTTTTACCGTAGTCCGACCCAAGAGTCAAAAAAAACTCTTCTTCTCTGGTCATCATCCATCTTCTCAAAAGCTTTCCATCCTTTCCTTTTAAGGCTTTAATTAAGCCGATTGTTGAACAAAGATGTCTTTCACTCTATCGCCGCCTAATATAACTCGATGTCCTCCCTTACCATCAAGTTGACTCAAGTTTGTACCATGGATGGATGTACTCGACAAATTGCTAAAACAATCAAGATCTCAACAATCTTCAACACAAACCAGTGGCTCTGATACCACTTGTTGGGAAAATCAAGTATTTTTTTCCCACCTATGAATAGTGCTAAGTGGGGCCCACGTGCAATAGAAAATACACAAAATCACAAACACAAAGGTTTACGTGGTTCAACTATGCCTATATCCACAAGATAAATGAGAATTTCTTCACTATGAGAATGATAACAGTATAAGAAATACACTTGGATTTATACAAAACCCAGTCCATGTATCCAAAATCGGTTACCCCTTGTATACCCTCTCTTAGGGGTGTCAATTTATAGCCCGAACCGTTAAAACCGAACCACACCGACCTGTTATAGCCCGAACCGGCGTGAACCAAACCTTAATGGGCCGTAATTGGGCTGAGGGTTGTGGAGCCCGCACAAACCCGAAACCGAACCGCAACCCGTTTTACAACCCATTTTGTAATTTTACATTAAATAGTATTTGAATCATTATATTACCATTAGGTAATTGGTATAAACAATTAAAAAAATTAAGCATGAATTCAAAGATCAAATAGTCATTTTACTACTTAATATCTAGGTTTTTTATTTCTATGGAATGGGTGGGTTTTTTTTTAATGGAAATTGACCAATAACAATTTTGCTTTTCATATAATTTTCGCTTTTGTTGTAGGATGCTCAATTGTTTCTTCTTTTTCTTTTTCTTTTTCTTACACACCATAAACCGTTAGTCAACCTGAATCTAAACCGTTAGTTAGCCCGAACCCAAACCGCACCAAACCGAAACCGGTCCGAAACCGTTATTTTGCTAATGGGCCGTGTTTGGGCTAGGTGATTTTCAGCCCCGCCCCAAACCACACCGTTGACACCCCTACCCTCTCTTAACAATCTCAACCCCTTGAAAAACAACAATCCTAATACCTCACTGAGCACTACTCACAGTTCACAGAGCACTTGAGATCACCTCTCTCTCTCTCTCTCTCTCTATGGTGTTAAAATAGCGCTGATCCCTTGCCTCCTCCATCTATTAATAGGATGAGGGTTGGGTTGTTTGAAACAACACAAGGCAGTGAGCATAAGGGAGAGAACACCTAGAGAGAGAGAGAGAGGTGATCTCAAGTGCTCTATGAGTGGTGCTCAGTGGGGGTATTGAGATTGTTGTTCTTCAGGGGTTTAAGAGTATTAATAGAGGGTGTTCAAGGGGTATCTAGTTTTACGATACAAGGATTGGGTTGGGTATAAATCCAAGTGTATTTCTTGTATTGTTATCATTCTCATGGTGAAGAAATTCTCAGTTATCCCATGGATGTAGCCATAGACGAACCACGTAACCCTTTGTGTTTGTGATTTTGTGTAATTTCTATTGCAGGTGGGCCCCACTTAGCACTATTTGCAGGTGGGGAAAATACTTGATTTTCCCAACTGCTAAACCTGTCCTTTTACTTTTAAAGACGAAAAAGGTTTGATGATGTAGTTTTTTTCAATTAGATAAGTTGCTTTTTACCTAGGATATCGTAGATGCTCATTACTCTGTCCTAGAAGTCATCGTTAAGTCACCCCCCACCTCCACTGATTGCAAGTTGTTTCAACTGTTGAAGTTTCATTTGTTGATAGGCGGATTGAAATTAGATTAACTAAGGACAAAAATGGAAGGAAATTCTAGAGATATTCTTTGGTGATTTACTAATTCTTTCGAATGGGTGGTCTGACTTTCATCGATGAAGAGAAATAGCTAGAATGATTTTTATGATTTCCATTTTTCTTAATCATTTAGGATTCAAGATCCAGTATTAGATCTGTTTGTTTTCTGCTAATCCTGAGCTGGATTGATGAATCTCTCCCTGTCCTGGTTGTTTTCTGGGGAATCTGATATCCTGGTCAACAAACCAGATCTGATCCTGATACTTGAACGTTAGTTCCAGCATGCTCCTTTTGGCAAATAATACCGTGACATAGATGTTTCAGAATTCTCCTGCATGATTTTTTCACTTGGACCTAATTCTTGCATCCTTCACTGGTCCAATACATTATCCGTGTTCAAATGTTCTATTTCCAATTAACTAATCCAGAAGTTTTCATTCTACTTCTTCCTTGTGTCCCTTTTTTTTCTTTCAGTTCACATTTCTTTTGTAGAGTTCAATGGCTTAGAGTCACTGGGCTCTCCAAGGATTCCCAGTCTGATTTTAGTTCCAATTAAACCATGTTACTTACTCAATCCAGCATGTAGTTTTCTGTCTCTTTCTTAGTTTTCCATTATTTATCTTTTCCTGTGAAGGGCAGTATAGTTATAAGAGGAAAGAGGATTTAAAGCAGCATCCGTTAATGCCAAGAATTACATTTGGAAGGAAGCATATCTAAAAGAGCTTGACACCCACAACCTTTTCATTGGTTTCATAAGATGGAAGAAGTCAGCAAGGCAGTGCATATTTGATGATGTGGCATGACTAGTAACAGCACTGTTTTTTCTTTTTTGCAAAACTCTTATGACACTTCTTCCTACTGAATGACAAATCAGGTAGCCAGTGTCTCTCTCTACTGGTGCAAATTAATGTCTCATGAATTTTCTGGATTGGGTTGCAAAAATGCAAGAAGGGGAGACCAGATGAATTTTTTTTCTTGCTTGTGGGTAACACTTTTGGAACCCATAAATGGTTTCAGTGAAGGGGTAACAGGTTTTAATTTGGGAAGCAGATGAGACGTTTACTTCATTTCATATCTTGGGTTACTGTTTCTGTTCAGTTAATAGATATAATCTGGTTGTAGTTAAATTTATCAATTAATCATTGAGTTTTTTTAAATAAAAAGAACTATTAACAGTCCAAGGCTGGTCTGACTTGTTTCTGGCAGTAAGATTTCTTCAGTTGATAACCTCTTTTAGGCACGTCTCAATTTCTTTACTTTCGAGGGGCAGGTCAACCCAATTCCTGAACACATGCCCCCCAAAGCCCAAACTCTACAACATTTGCCACAAGAATTATGAAACTGATATTTTGTAATGAAAAAAAAAATTCTGTTAAGCAATCTCAAGTTTTATGGCAGAATTGTGCTTCCAGAAGTTGTTTCAACGAAATAGAAACAATGCAGTAGAAATTGAATGTTACAGTTAACAGGCCAGTCATTCAAGGTTTGAGATAGGTTTGTTGGCTTGAAGCCTTGAACTAATAAGTTCATAAAAAAAGGTGAATAATTTTTTACAACGTGGTCAAATTACACAAATCAAAATAAAATCCCAGTAACTGACATAGGCTGATGTAAGATCACACTGTTTTGGTTTTCCCCACTCATTATGACCTTCTAGTCTGTATCTTCTATTTCTCACTTAAAATCACCCTTTGACCTTGTGCAGATGTTCAGTATGCCTGGGGGATTACCAAGCTGAGGACAAGCTTCAACAAATACCTGCATGTGGACACACTTTTCATATGGATTGCATTGACCACTGGCTTGCTACCCATACTACCTGTCCTCTTTGCCGTTTCTCTCTCATACCAACGCCTAAAACTGCAATCGACTATTCTGATGTTATGGTTGAAGCCCAGGCTGATGATGTACAATCTTATCAGGAATCATCAAGAATTGGAAATGAAGTTGCAACCCATGTTCAAACGGGGGTTGACAGAGAGAACTCTGGTGAAGAGAGAGGTGGCAGTTCTTTTATTTCTGCTGAGGAAGAAGTATCAGATGCAAGGATAGAAGTTGAAGAATGTGGGTGTGGTGGTGTAGTTTCAGATGTTGTGATTAATGTTGAAATACATTGTTCTATTGAGCAAGTGCATGTGACTGAGCTGCGTTAAGATTTAGTTGAAGTTTCCTGTTTTAAATTTAAAGACAGCTCTTATGTCATTTGAGAAAAATGTGTACATAATAGATGTTTGGGTTCATTATTTGTATGTCATCATAATCTGGAATGTAATGGGAAAGGCCTGTTCTCCAACCCCTCTTCAAACTATATGGAATAGTAGTGCATTGTCTTACCAGGATCATTTTCTTCACTGCAAGCCTCTGGCCGGGCCACCTCCCAAAGATGATTCAGGACATTGGTTCTTTGACAAACTAATGCTTGCTGTTTCAGATTCTGATCAATGTCACACCATTCAGATTTTTTTTCTTTCCCCTTCCATCACTGGTGCAG
Source organism: Hakea prostrata (assembly GCF_041222555.1). Classification (NCBI taxonomy): domain Eukaryota; kingdom Viridiplantae; phylum Streptophyta; class Magnoliopsida; order Proteales; family Proteaceae; genus Hakea; species Hakea prostrata. Next base: position 5,110,549 of record NC_142600.1, read on the forward strand.
CTGAACTAACTGTGCATTAAGCCTAAAGAAGACCTGTAGTTATGATTCATGACCCAGAAGTTCATTCCTGACAAATATTGAAAAACAGGGTATAGTTGCCCCCCCCCCGGGCCTCCTCTCTCTTCCCCAACAGGAATTCAGCCAAGTCAAATATTTCCCCCCACCCCCTGGCGGGGCCCTGAACTGTTACCCAATGCTTTGCACATTAGATACTAGTCATTATGGTGAATGATTGTGTCCTATCTAAGGATTCTTCATTTCATTTCATTTTTCTGGAGATGATTGGTGAAGTCAGGGTCTGTAATGGTCTAATGCGTTATCAAACATTGTATTATATGCTCAAAATATACAATGTTGGCAGGTAAACAAATAGGGATAGTTTCAATTACTGATGATCCAAGAGTTAGAAACTTTTGCCTTTCTAGTGAATGACATGGCTGAATGATTTGGGATCAAACTACCCTCTGAGCATTGACAATGTGGATCCCTGAATATTTGGTGACACTACGTTGATGGTTGAAGAATTGGACATTGATTGGATTATATGTTAGGTGGAGTTCAGAAGCTCTGGCATATGGCAGTTTCAAACCATGATGTTTATGAGTGACCTTGATGTTATCCTTGTATTTATTACCAGAGTGAGTGATTGTGTAAATAATCTTGTGAAGGAGGAAAAAATGGTCTGGTTCTGCAGTTTCTAGCGCTTAATTGAAGAGCAAATCCAGTTACCATCTAACCTCCAGTGAAACTTATATCCACATTGATTATCTCTAGACATGCTCTCAATGGTCTATGCATGAATATTTATGAATGTTCACATGTGTTTTTTTTTTTTTTTAAATATATACTTTGTTTTATTTGGCTTGATATCTTCCCTGCATTTTGTAAAAATATTCAGACAAAAGGGAGCACAGAAAAAAAACAAATTTAAAAGGGAGCAGAACCCATACCAATACCTGTGGCCCTCTTATATTTTGTGTGATCCGGAAGCTTCCAGGGAGCACAAACATGGTTGCAGATCCAGACTCCTAATAGCATTTAGCCATCTCCTTGCACCATTAATGATCTACCTAACAAAAAAATAAATCAGATTGAGTGAAATTTTAGATGGTCAGAATTACAATGCTCCTTGAAAGATTCTATGTTATCTTTCCCACCAAAGAAAATTTACTATTTTAATATCCTAAAACATGTTTTTATTTATAAAGCGAAATTTTGAGTGCCATCCATTACCCCTTAACATTAATGCTACCTTTTGAGTAATCCAATTTATTAGTCATTTGTGAGAATTGATGATTGAGGGAGGAAGAAGTCACAGATGGTAAAACTTGACGAAAAAACCACTAGAGCCGAAGGTTTTTTGTTCAAGATTATTCTTGTTTATTTATCTAATATTTAACTTGTCTGCATCCATATTCAAGTATGATTTTCTAATGGTCGGCAGTGTGTTTGATATATTTTCCAGTTTCAACCTATAAGGATGGGATGCCTGATTAACAAATTCAATGGGTGGCACTGAAAATTTTCCATTTTTAAATGGTGGAAACAAATCCTTTTATGAAACAATTTTACTAAGTTTTTGACTTTTCTGTTGCCTTAAAAGTTAAAATGGGACCCATGATTCAAAGTTCAATCTCCATCTTGCCATTAATGATGGATAAGCAGAATTGTTGGGCAAAAAGATAAGCAGAACTCATGCCTTCCCGCACAAAGAATTGATCCTTCAAGAACAGAGATTAATAAGAGAATCTGATGCTAATCTTCAATGGATGTGCTTCTATATGGTGATGACAGTTCTCTTTATAGACACAGTAAGTTCAAGAAGATCTTCGAATTCCAATCAAAGATTCGATTGACGAGTCAATGGTAAAAAAAATAAAAAATCTGCCTGGCTCCTCCACAGTTGACAAACTACAAGTATAGTGTTGAGTAAAACATAAATTCGTTTAAACTCTTCTGGGTTTTGAGTGTGACCGTTGGGAGTTGAGATACAGAGAATGCTTCTTGAAGCCCTCAAACTGGATTCACTTTCACATTGCTACAGGGTTTTGATCTATGCATGAAAGTGAAAATGAATCCAGTTGAGAGCTTCTGTGTTTCTCAGCATTCTCTGCATCTCAAAGAAAATCTACACACCTTTGATTTTTGAGTTTCAATCTAGGGTTTCTAGTGACAGATGAGATGAATTAGCAAGTATCTGATCCCTCAAAAACAATAATTCCTTCTTTTAAATAAATATTCTATTCTTGATTGATCAACGGTCCTGTTCTTTGATATGGACAACGGCTTTCTGTAACTCTTAATAGTCTGTTATTTTCTTTCGTCTAGCTTAAAAAGCAATTCAAGTATGCATTCCAGTTAACGTGGTCTTCTCTAATTTTCCTTCATTTTTCTTCCTTCTGCGCTTTTTTTCCTTCCTTCTTGTTGTTAGATTAACTAAAATATAATTCCCAAATTTGTTTACTTTATCGTAGGGATCTCCCTTCCATGTTCGACTGTTTTTAAAATTTTTGTTGTGATTGAATTTATGGGATTTGAGATTTTTGAGTGTGGTTGGTGATGTCTCATAATCATCCAGAGTCGCGTCATTGTTGCTCGACAGCTTCAGACGAGCTGAAACTATTCGAAGCTTTCATCTTTTCCATACCAATCATCTTCACCTTTGTTCTGTTCTTGTTTTACTTCTGCTATCTTCGACGAGAGAGGATTGTTTGGTCATCGTTGCGGGTGAGGAGATTCAACGGGATTACGGAATCCTTCTCCACAGTAAGATTATCATTATTTCTTTTCTTATTTTTGTTATGTGTTTTGGGAATTACCCACTTTTCAATTTTCAATCAGCGATGAGATTTCCATTTATAACCTCTGTGCTGATTTGCAGCCATCACAGCCAGGTGTGGAGGAGTTTAGAGAGATGCTACCGATAATTGTATTCAATGAGAGCTTTTCTGTCGAGGATACGCAGTTGAGTGAGATTTCTCTGAGCACTTGCTGTCCATGCCTTGAAAATTCTTCCGTTCTTTGAAGATGCCCCCCCCTTATTATGGAATGGCTTGAAAATGTTCCTGTGTTGATGCCCTCTTCTAGGCACATGTCCCAATTTTATGAAACTAATTTATGATGTAATGAATAAAACATAATTCTGTTAAACAATCTCGAGTTTCATGGCAGAATTGTGCTTCCAGAAGTTGTTTCAATGAAACAGAAACAATGCAGGAGATATTGAATGTTACAGTAAACAGGCTAGTCAGCCAAGGTTTGAGACAGGGTTGTTGGCTTGAACTAAGTAGTCTATGAAAAAAGGTGAATAAATTTTTGCTACATGGTCAAATTACACTAATCAAAATAAAAATCCAATGTAACTAACAGAGGCAAATGTAAGATCAATCTCTGTTTTTGGTTTTTCCCATTCATTATGACCTTTCAATCTTTATCTTCCCATTCTCACTTAAAATCACCTTTTGACCTTGTGCAGATGTTCAGTATGCCTGGGGAATTACCAAGCTGAGGACAAGCTTCAACAAATACCTGCATGTGGCCACACTTTTCATATGGATTGCATTGACCACTGGCTTGCTACCCACACTACCTGTCCTCTTTGCCGTTTCTCTCTCATACCTTCTCCTAAAACTGCAATTGACTGCTCTGATGTTAGAGTTGAAGTCCCAACTGATGATGTACAGTCTTATCAGGAATCATCAAGAGTTGGAATTGAGGTTGGAACCCCTGTTCAAACAGGGGCTGAGAGCGAGAACACCGGTGAAGAGAGAGGCGGTGGTTCTTCTATTTGTGCTGAGGAAGAAGTATCAGATGCAAAGAGGGAAGTTGAAGAATGTGGGTGTGGTGGTTTGGTTTCAGATGTTGTGATTAAGGTTGAAACACATTGTTCTATCGAGGAAGTGCATGTGACTGAGCTGCCTTAAAATCTAGTTTGGTTTTCTGTTTTAAAGTTGAAGATAGCTCTTATGTCATGTAAGGAAAATGTGTACATAATAGATGTTTGGGTTCATCATTTGTATATTACCATAATCTGGAATGTAAAGGGAAAGGACTGTTCTCCAACCCCTCCCCCTCTACACCCTTTCAAACCATATGAAGCATTGTCTTAACCAGGGTTATTGTCTTCACTACAAGCCTCTGGCCAGGCCACCTCCCACATATGAATCAGCAAATTGGTTCTTTGATAAACTCATGTTTACTGTTTCAGATTCTGATCAGTATCACACCATTCAGAATTTTTTTTTTCCTTTCCCCTTCCATCACAGGTGCAGGTGAACTTACTGTGCTTTAAGCCTAAAGAAGATCTACAGTCATGATTCATGACCCTGAAATTCATTCCTGACAAATACTAAAAAACAGGGGAAAGTTCATGACCCCCCCCCCCCACCCTTTTCTCCCCTCTTTCTTTTGCTGGTTAGGTATCTAACAAATCATGTGACTCGATCCTCGTGACAATTTTCAAGCTCTAGTTCAATCCCATAACTTCCATGTCCATCTCTTGGTTATCCAGGTGTTTCCATGTATTTCCTGAATGATCCTATATGCATATGTTTGTCACATCTTTTGTTTCTTTAATATAATATGAAAATTTCTTAAAAATCATCCTTTCAACATGATACTCGATACTGATACTTCAAAACTTGGAGATTGCAACCATTTAGATAGTCCTATCGCCAAGTGGTGAAGAATGAAATACTGTTACCCTAAAATATAAAAGTTGTAAAACTGGTGATTGTACCCTTTTACCTAAGCCAAAGCTTCAACTCTGAACTTACACATTCCCATCTGACTCTTGAATTTGGTGAACTTTCGGTTCCTGTCTTTTTCTATTAGGTGTTCCATTTGTTGACCACACACACTAAGAACAGAGAGATCTAGCTTCTAGGGAGAAAAAAAAATAATCATAATTCAACTACCCCATACACACAAGAACACATAAATTATGCTGAAGCGATTTAGGTTAGCCAGAAGACTTCAAAACGGTGTGAATATACTTAGGCATTGGATAAATTTATTAATTAAACAACTAAAAACTGATAAACATAAGGTACTAATCTAAGACTGCTCCTAATAACTTTATATCCTTAAAAATCCTTCAAGAACTAAATGAAAAGGTCAACGTGACATTAACAAATTAAATGCTAAGAGATCAAAGTTAACCAGACAGCCTAATTGTGAAGTTCTGAAAGTCAACTATTAAAGAGATCTGTTTAACTGTGGTTCAAGAGGAAAAGCTTGTTCATGTTAGGATTGCCATCGTTTACATTGAAAGTTAAACAGAAAATAGTATGGAAGAAGATACTAAATTAATAATCTGACTTCTAATATTATTAATGGATGTAAATTATAATTTGAGTAGCCAATCCCATAAACGTTGAGGTGAGTTGTGGGATGTAGTTGTTGGTGGGGGTTGTTTGTCTTTATGGTTTTGGAAAAGATGATTTAAGCTGGTAAGTGAGGCTATCAGCTTCCTGCACTTAGAATCTCTTAAAGGAATTTTCTTTAACTTTTGGTAACGAGAAGATTAGTTAGCTTATGCTGTAAATTAAGTTACCAACTCCACATTATATTTCCACATTTCTTGTCAATTCAGTATATAACACCCAAAACCCAGAGTCTGTTTTCAGATCAAACGACTGGGAGTTGTGAGAGAGTCTCTTCCACTTCTTAAGCTTTTCTTGGTATAACTTGGTCTTATACAGTAGAAGATAAAACTGAGCAAAACTATGGCTCTCTCTTTTAGCTTTCTCATGTTTCTTTCACTTTTTGCCTTCGCTCCTCTTTGCTTTTCGCAGAAGAGCAGTAGTGGTTACCTCTATCCACAGTTCTATGACTTCTCATGCCCGAAAGCGCAGGGAGATAGTAAAGTCAATAGTAACACTGGCTGTTGCAAAAGAGGCTCGAATGGCTGCTTCTTTGCTCAGGCTACATTTCCATGACTGTTTTGTCAAGGTTTGTTCTCTATATCTAGTCCATATATACCAACTGAATCGAGTGACATCTCTCACCATCCTTTAACCTTTTGATTTTGTACATACAACTTCTTCTGCCACTGAAATGTATCTTCACTGAGTTACAGGGTTGTGATGGATCCCTTTTGTTAGATAGCAATGGTGCAATTACAAGTGAAAAGAACTCAAATCCAAACAAGAATTCAGCAAGAGGATTTGAAGTCATTGATGAGATAAAATTAGCCCTGGAGAAGGAATGCCCAGAAACTGTGTCCTGTGCTGATATCTTGGCTCTTGCCGCCAGAGATTCCACTGTTTTGGTAAGAACCCAAATCAGTTTACTTCTTAAGAAATCAAATTTGTCTAACTGAGCCTGATGGGATGTTTACGTGTAGGCTGGTGGTCCTAACTGGGAAGTCCCGTTGGGAAGAAGAGACTCAAGAGGTGCAAGCTTAAGTGGTTCTAACCATAACATTCCTGCACCAAACAACACATTCAGAACAATCCTTACTAAATTCAAACTCCAGGGACTCCACCTTGTTGATCTTGTTGCACTCTCCGGTACATTGGCTTAATTTTATGTACTACAGATATTTAAGTTTTTTCATTTTTATACATACTGGTCTAAAGAAGACAACATATTGGAAAATTCTGGGATCTTTGGTGCCTTCATGTACCAATTGAGCCACTGCACAACACATGAGAATTCTGACACCAATGGATCCATGCAGGAAGCCACACAATCGGAAATTCAAGATGCACCAGCTTCAGGCAAAGGCTTTACAACCAGACAGGAAATGGTCAGCCCGACTATTCACTTGACCAATCGTATGCTGCACAATTGCGAACTGGGTGCCCAAGATCTGGAGGTGACCAGAACCTGTTTTTCTTGGACAATGTGAGCCCAACAAAGTTTGATAATTACTACTTCAAAAACCTGTTGGCTTATAGGGGCCTGTTAAGTTCTGATGAAGTTCTTTTGACAAAGAACAAAGAATCAATGGAGCTGGTGAAGACATATGCAGAGAACAATGAACTTTTCTTCAAGCAATTTGCCGAGTCCATGATTAAGATGGGAAATATCTCTCCATTAACAGGTTCCAGGGGAGAGATTCGAAAGAACTGCAGAATGATCAACAGTTAAATTAAATCTCTCTCTTGTCTCTGTGGTTGTATCCTCTAAATTAAATATCTCTCTGTCTCTGTGGTTGTATCCTCCTAGTATGTTGAAATTTGAGTTCTTGTTCCAACAAAAAGACTCACTTAAGGGGTAAATGTCAAAAGAAATCAAAAGAGAATGGACCATACACGCCTGTCTTTTTTTCTCCTAGCAGCTAACCTTCCTTGACTCTTTATCTATTTGTCACCAAAACAAATAGAAGTTAGAATCCCCCTAATTTAATCACTGCTCTTCCTCACACCACTTGGCAGGTTGCTTCAACAGGATTGCCAAACACAAATAAGGGTGAGCGGGGGATAGGGGGGAGACGGGATATGAGGCCTTCAGACAATAAAATGACCAAGGTAATAACTCTAAAGTAAATAACTTTGAGTTGACAGCATTCGGCTGTTCTACCACATGAACTTGCAACTTTCACCAAAACACCTAAAAAGTGGCATGCATCTCTGCAACAATATCCGGTGGAGATTTCACACCAAAAAAAAAAAAAATTAAAAAAATTAAAAATAGAATATGGATGGCTAATATTGGCAGGTGAGCTCCCCACCACATAACCGAGAGGAGCAAATGGGAAGAGGAGGGGTATCCAATTTAATTTGTGTGAAAAAAATGTATTTAACTCTGCATCAACAAAATACAATGCCATGTTTACATCCCTCATCGTGGAAAATGCAACACTTGCAGTGAGACTTGATATTACCAACAAAGAATGTATTTGAGTACCTGATGACAAGTTCAGTTCCTCATGCATAAAAAAAGTTTTCAGCAACCCTTTTGGTCTGGGACAGTGAACGGTGAACTTTGTAATGCCTAATGTAGAGAACGTCGGAATATATGATCTGCAACTGGATACACAAAATCTCAGTTAATGCCCATACCGACAATCAGCACAATCAAACCATCTTGTAACCACAACCAGCAAAAAAAGAAAAATCTCAATCGAACAACTACAAAACCTAACCTGATTCATGAAGCATGTGAACCTAAAATAATTTTCAGTGTGCTGCATTATGGTTTCCAATTCGATGATGGCATTAATTAGATACATTTTATAACACATTTCACTCTGCAGCTCAATGAGACAGCGGTTTCAAATACTTGCTTACAAACATAAGCATTTCAAGCACAGAAAGAACAACAGTAACGTGCCAATGCCATTATAAATCTTTCACCAATAGTATCAGGCATGTTAGACTACAAACAAAATTGAAATTTTGAAGGTTGGAGAACCTTATGTTGTTAAAATATGACTAAAAGGGCATAGCCATAATAAAGATATAAATCTAATAAAGGCTATGCTATATCTGTACAAATATATCAAGGAAGGCTGCTAACTCATTTAGGATGTCAGGATGTACCTTGGAAGAAAATGTCCCCTTCAGTTGAAACTTTATGAGAGGCTCGCTGCTTCTTTGCTTTGGGAAGCCATCCAAGATTTTGCAGATATTCACATGTATGAGTGATGCCTCGCGACATGCATTACAGATGCAAAACAGGAATAGGATTCAGTTTGAACTCAAGGTAGACACACACAGGAATCGCCTAGCCAGAAATGCAATGAAAGCCGCCACAAATCCCCAACCAAAGAGCAAATAAAATTAAACACACTAGTACATCAAAAGCAATGACAATCCGAACTAGACGCCGCCACCTGTCTTGAGCATGCTGTGGATCTCTAGTAGCACTCATTGAACTTGAACCCTTCTGTACTGATAATGAAGATACCACCACACCTTGATTAAGGGATTCAAATGTTGACACATCATCCCTGACTTCCCGGTCTGTAGACTTCCGGTGCTCCAGAGAACCACTGTCTCTAACCTCAATAATACGATCCTTCATTTTCTTTTTTTCTTGCTTGGTACAGTTCCCAAGCAATGGAACCCTGGTAGATGTGGCAACTTGAGTTTGACCACTTGCCGGAGATGGTGACGGCCCTGGATGTTGCAATGTTGGATTCTCAGGCATCCAGTCACCATCAGATTGATGTTGTGAGACCTTCTCTAATGAGTTAATCAAACGGCTTATAACAGGCACCAATTGTTCTTGAAAGCGGTCCACGTTAGAACCCGATATACTGCCCCTTGAACTACTCTTGGCAAGCTTCTTAAACTCATCTCTTACATGTTCAAGAAACTGAAGAGCCCCACGGTTTCCAAGAGTCTCATCCACAATAGAGAAATAGACATACCCATCGTCCATTAGGAACCCATAAGTCTTTTTCCTGACACTCTGAAAATACCAGGTGTGAAAGGGAGGAGCCCCCTCCAAGCACAAAACTGCCAACTTATCGATCTCAGGGTCACCACAGCTGTAGGCATAGAGGATTCGATTTCCCTTGGCAACACAGCAATAAAACACCATGTTTTGAATAGAACCCATCTCGCCTTACACAAAATACATCTAAAGAGAACATCAATCAAAGATCCGAATCCATTTCCGTTGCTACTAATGGCAAATCTCCGTATCACCTAAAAACAGTACAGTGCTCGTGTCGTTCTCAACCCTTCAGAATCTCACCCGAATCGACTAATAAATCTTTCTTGCAGAATCGAGATCTGACAAAAGGCAAAAGCAACGATTTTTTCACATTCGACCACGAGCACCAAATAGAATTCAATTAGTTCATCGGTTATAATATCAAAAGCGACCAAGAAATATAACCAAATTTGTAGGGCAAGGATCTAAAATCAAACCACACATAAAAGCAACATTCTAGTCCATTGTGAATAACATCAAAGATACCCGATTAGGGTTCGGTTGATTACCATAGACAAACCCAGAAACTGAAACAGATTGGTAGCCCCACGAAGGACTGAGATTCGTTGCCAAACTAGAGAGAAAGCCAACAAAAATACCTCTTTTATAAATCAAACAGAAGAATCGAAACATCAAAATATTTCACAATGGTTCCTCCATCTGGATGAGAAACATCCAACGGATATTCTCAAAATGGGGTTACAGATCCCAAAGTGTTGAAAAGACATCCAAATAAACTCTAAACCAAAAATCACAAACTTTCAAACAATCTCCAGAAAGAAAACGGAAATTAGAAAAGAGGTCTCACCTGCTATGGTCGCTGGGATCACAGAAGAAGAAGAAAAGTAAAAAACCACACTTGAATTTAAAAAGAAAGAACAGATATGAATACCCAAGCTGGAAAGAACCAGATCACTGAGATTTTCGCCCTTTTAACTTTGAAGCTGTTGCCTTACGACTGGTAGTCAAGTCTTTAGATTCTCATTCTCTCTAAACAGAACTGACGAGTAAGACCATTGATCCGACCTAAACCGAACCAACCGGCCTTCAAACCGGAAGCACCGTCCTGGTCTGAAGTTAACCCAAGTCATTATAGCACCCAAATGGCAACCCCACCAAAATATAAATTTTTTTTGTTTTTAGTAAACACATAAAAACATAAACTATAGCAGTAAATGAGTATCCGTACAAGGTATTCTCAATCAATAATCATAGTAGACATTTTATGGTTGACTGCTTCATTTGAATCTATCTTGAATATTTTTTGAGAGGCTAATATAACTGCAGATGTCTTAGCGAAAGCAGGCATTCTCACTCAAGACGTCATTTTCAATAATAAATGCTCCTCCTGTTTGATATTTTAGGTTTATGTTGTAATCGTGGTTTTTCTTTTTAAATAAAAGATTTTTTTTTCTACCCAAAAAAAAAGAGTAACCTTACCGGCCTCTTAAATTTGATAGTTGTATTAGTATCTCTTTATAAAATCTACTCTGACTTCATGGTTCGATACTAATGTGTGCACGAGTTCATAATTCACACTTAAACCGAACTTGGTGGATCTTTGGGTTTTGTTGGAGGCATCCTTCAAAGTTAACTCTTTGGGATGTTTTGTTACTAATCATATCTAAACCTTCTCTTTTTGCCTCTTAAAGACATTCAAAACCCACTTCCCATATTATCCGATAAACCTAACAAAACTCAGCTTTATACTCTCAATATATCACAAATGAAAATATTGATTTTTTTTCTTTTTTTAACAGAAAATTATTAAATTATGAAGAAGAACCCAAACTTCTTTCACCCCCCTACCTACAACACCTCATTATCACCAATGAAAAATTGATTTTTTTTCTTTTTTTAACAGAAAATTATTAAATTATGAAGAAGAATCCACTTTAAGATAACATATTACATTTGAATAGGCTTTTTTTATCAAATACCCCTTCTTTTATTTTATTTTATTTTTTTGGGTCCTTCCATTGGCAGATTCTTTAATAGTAACAATAATAATAATAATATGTGATATAGTGATAGTAATGTGGGAGTTCTTGTTCGATCTGAAGAAGCAATGTCACTCATTAATTATCAAATTGATTGCAATCCCTCTTATATCCATAAAAATTCTATCCAAACACCTTTTACTTCTGATAGAGTATAAACTAGATCAGAATCATTATCAATGAATTCATAAGAGTGATTCAAATTTTTTCCATGGTTTTCAAGTAGAAACCAAAATATCTTGAGCAACCGATAAGAAAACACTTCCAGAATTTTACTCCATGACTTTTAAAACCTTTTGATTCGAAATCCATGCGTTGCAATGAATTTATCAACAAAGCCTTATTTACAAACATCTTCCATCAATTTTTTTCTATTGATTTTTGCTTGAGTGTCCACTGATCCAAGCGCTTCATAGCTTTTTCCACCTGCAATATATTTAGTAAAATTACCATAAAAATCTATTAACTTAGTTTAATCCATTGAACTTGCTAACCCAAAACTCTCTTTAAGTACTTTTTTTTTCTAAACAAAAAAGTCATGTAATGGTAAAGATCATTTTGTCTTGAAGTTTTGATTATCACTAAGGAGATTGGAAAAAATAAAAATAGAAGGAAGACTAATAGATGACTCACCTCAACATTCCAGTCCGTCCGATAAGTAACCCATAATAAAATAATAGTTTGCATCGCGGTGCCACCTATCATTCCTGACCATAATCCCTAAAAATGCATAAGCACACACAAATGCATAAAAACAGTGTTAATTACTTGATTACATGGATAATTATATACTAGTAGTGTAATCTAAAATGTTAATTAAATGATTTATCTAATTACAAAAACTCATACCTTAACTCCATATTTGAACTTAAAACCAAAAAGAATTCCTAATGGGATCCCAACTATATAGTAACACCCCACATTAACATATGCCACAAATGTCTGCCATCCACAGCCAACAGCTACACCTGCATGTAACAAAGATTACATTGTATTTATTCTTCAACTTACATAGATTAAGGAAATAATTAAATCAAGATTAATATTTAAGTTCTCACTTGCTATTAATTAAGTGTTCATAAATCCTTAAATCAGATGTAGGAATTAGCACATTCTTAATTTGGCAATATGATGCTTATTCAAGATTGTCAATCAAATAATCATGTTCTAATGCCTTGAGAATGGATGCCCACATACTAGAAATTCCTTGAGTAAAGTTTGGTATACATTATTGGAATTGATTGTGAGAGTAGAACATATTCTTGAACTTAGATTCTTCTCCATTTTCTTGCTTTTATTTAGAGAATGACATAAAGCTAAAAATAAGTTTACAAGCTCATGATACTAAGAACAAAGGTTTTTTGTGGCCAAGTTGTACAAAGCCTAAAAGATAATATTTTTCTTTGTTGATTTGATGTTGAAAATACATACCTGATAATACAGGTTGGATACCATTAAGGATGAGAGTGATGGCTAATAACGGGCATAGCTCTGAGACTGCATCAGCAACAAGTTCTCCACCGGTGAAAACATAGCTGATGACGTGGCGCAACAGTAGAATGGCTATAGCTAGAATTACCGCAATTATAAGTGATAATAAAGTCACTATTACCACTGAAAATGCAGCTGATTTAGGGTTTCCACTCCCGAGCTCATTACTTACCCTCACACTATCATCAGAAATATTCAAAGAAAAAATTATGAGATCTCATGGTTCAAAAGGATTTTCTTATTGATAACTCTTCAATTGTAGAAATATGTTATAATTTTAATTTATTGTCCTTTTAAATTTGTAGTGAAAATACATTTTCCACAAATGAATTTACTTAGCTAATTTTCGTAAGAAATAATGAAAGTAAGTATTAACCTTGCAGCTGCATTGAAACCAACTGAAATCATGAACACCCAACCATTGATCGTCGTGCTGCACATCAAAGCAAACATTTATTATATATATATTGTTTAATTTTAATTAATTTTGTGAAGGGATATAAAAAATATTCATAGTAATAAGTAACATATATCAACCGTCTATATTTGTATTTTTATCTTATTATGTTTTTTTCTTTTCTTTTATTGGCATCCAAATATATCATAATGATATAATCTAAAGGATCTAGTTAAAGACTTTCAAAGCATATAAATGGACTTTTGCATTCATTACCTCCATTTTTATATTATACTTAACTTTTCACCTATATGACATGGAGCATCCATCAATCAACATTATATAAAACTTCATTGATTCCAAATGCCACCACATGACGCATTATGTCCATGGTGGGAAACAATAATAGGTAATCAAAATTTTTATTCACTAAGTAAAAAAATCAATCTATCATGATTCATGAAAATTAATTAATGCACAAGTATAAAGCAAGATAAAGTAGTTGGTCTCATGGTAGTGATAGAGTATTATTTATATATATAAACTTTTTTATACTTTAAAATTTCTATAATTAGACAACCTCCCCTTAAAAATAAAAAAAATTTAGGATATGTAATTGCCACTTTTTTTGTTTTGTTGGTAATAATATGTGATTGACATTTACCATTCCCATATATGTATAACTGTATATGTGTGTATATTTTTTGTGTGTATGTGTGTATAATGATAAGTCATTGAAATTATCATTGTTCAAATTAGTGTAAATATCACTTACCTCGCCTCTTAACTGGACAAATAGCACTTACACCTCCTCCTACTTAGATAATATCATTTACCTCCTTTCTTACCTAGCAAATATATCAAACACCTCCCCTCTGTTAACTTTATCGTTAACTTTAACTTTTACCGTTAAATACTTTTCTAAAACCCCAAACTACCCTTGACTCAAAATATTTTTTTTAGTTTAAACCTTCAATTATCATAATCACCATAGCAGTTAAAATACTAAGTTACCCTCAATTAAAATAATTGTTAAGAACCAAAACACAATGGTTAAAATTCAAATTATCGTTAATTATTAAAAGCCCAACCTACCCTTTTGATAAATCAGTATTAAAATTGCATTTTGATATCAATCCGTTCATGTTTTTTTAGTTGTTTGAGAAAGAAAAAAAGAGAGAGAGGGTATATTGGGGTTTTAATAATTAAAGATAATTTTGGGTTTTAAGTATGGTATTTTAGTTTTTAACTATTATTTTGAGGAAAATTTAGTATTTTTAGCTGCTACGGTGATTAAGGTAATTTAAGGTTTAAATTAAAAAAATAGTTTCAGCCAAGGGTATTTTGGGGTTTTAGAAAAATATATAACAGTAAAAATTAAATTTAACAAAAAAAGTTAATAGGGGGAGGTGTTTGATATATTTACTAGTTAAGAAGGGAAATAAATGATATTATCCAAGTAAGAGGGGGTATAAGTGCTATTTGTCCAGCTAAGAGGGGTGATAAGTGATATTTATCCTTCAAATTAATATAAAAAATAAATGTATCTTTCATAGAAAAATATGGTTAAAACCTCTAAAGAATCTTGGGTTGGAAACAAAAATAAAATTGTATACTATATATGACTGCCTTACGATTCTATCTCTAGAAAGAGTTTAATGTATATGACAAAATAGTAAAAGCAAAAACCTTACATGTGGATGTGTCCTTTCATGCATGAGATAAGGGATCCATTTTAACTTACCATATGCTGAGAGAATCCAATGCAAGTTCAGGGTTCTCGAGAAGCCCAGCAATCAAAACCAGAATCTGAAAATACCAGCACTCCAAGCACAGCATCACAGCAGAAGAAATTGAAAGTTTCAGGAACTCCATCAAACCAGAGAAAGCTTCAATCCTAAACCCAGTCCAAGTGTACTTACAAGTATCACTTCTCACTATATATATGAACTGAGCCACTACCATAACCCAACCAGATAAACTTAACAACAAGGAAGCCCCTAACAAACCAAGTCCAAGCTTATAGACAACCAGCCAGCTAAAGAAGAGATGCAGAAAAAGTGTTATTGTTGATATATAGGCACTTGGAAGGACGATGCTTTGTGCTTGCAGGAATTTCTGTATGGGAAAATTGGCAGCATAGACAAATATTTGAGGGATAAGGCCATAGACAAACACAGCAGCTGCTGAAGCTATGGTGGATGATTGGCCAAGGAAGATCAAGATGGGCTTGGAGAAGATGTAGATGATTGTTAATGGAATACTAGCTGCCATGAGTATGATAGTTGCTCTTTGGAGGTAGATGCCAAGCAGTTCATACTTTCCTGCTCCATATGCTTGCCCAGAAAGAGTTTCAACAGCACTTCCCATTCCCAGCTGATGACCAAATGAACAACAGCAAGAGTGGTTAAAATCTGACAATACCTACTAACCCACAACAGAATTTGAGTCGAAACACCTGCCTCATGGGAGAGTTATGTGTTTCGGTATTGTGTGGTAGAAAAGCATTAAGAAAACACATATCTCGATCTCCCTAACATGGAGGTAAAATCAATAATGAAAAAGAACATTGAAGAAAGAGAGAGTACCAGGAGGCCATAGGAAAGGACTTGAATTCCATTATTGCCGAGAGAAGCAGCAGCGAGCTCGAGGTTACCAAGATGGCCTGAGAAGATCTGGGTAGACATGGACATGAGATAGTTGAGCATATAGACAATAACAGCTGGGGCAGCAAGATGGAAGAGGAGTTTCAGCTCGATCAAGGTGGCTAACTGGAGCCGTCTGAATTTGGGTAATAAAGGGTCTGTGAGTATATTTTCAAGATGTCTACTCGTTTGGTGCCCTGTGGAAGCAGGTGGGGAAGATGGTGGAATCTGAAGGAGAGGCTCATGGAGTTCTTCCTTTGGGAATTCCATGTTTCTGGGAAGAGCTGGGTTCTCCAGGGCATTCAATTATGAGGGGTTTTATAAGTTTAGAGGGAGAGAGAGAGAGATTGTATTAAATAAATGGATCATTTTTTGAAATTCTATTTTTTAATTGAATGGTTTTATATGTTTAGAGGAGAGAGAGATTGTATTAAATAAATGGATCATTTTTGGAAATTATAATTTTGCATGGGACAAAATAAATAATTGAGGTGTTTTTTTGTGCCTGAGGATGTTAGTCATGCTTCGCATACATTTTTTTTTGTACTTTACTATTCTAGTAGCATTGGATCTGGACAGATGCATAAGTTAGAAAAAAAATTTTCCCCACAAAATAAATTGTTTTATAATTATATCTATAGAATCAACCATAAATTTGTTCTATAATTATAGTTATGCATAGTTTTATCATCGATTTCTACTCTTATCTGCTTCTTCCTACAACATTTTGCCTAACAAATTGCAATAATCAAATTTGTAATGATCAATCTAGAAATATATTGTAAAAACCTAATGCATGACGTTTGTCTACAAATTATTGAAGATTCATTAGAAAAATCTAACATGAGTTAAAATCATTAAAAAAATTCAATTTTAACATGTAAACTCTTATAATATTAAAAGGGAGAAAAATCATGAAACCCCATCTATGTAAACCTCTAGCAAAAACAAAAGGTTGCTTAACCACGAAAGAGAAATAATCTTGTAATGACAAAAACAAGCGAAAGGGCGAACCCGGTGCTGAAGGTTTCCAAGCAAGCATAATCCACGGGTAATTTTCCTACATAGTTTTGTCTCATCAATTTTTTATAATTGATTGTTTTGATGCCTTGACCTCAAATTCCTATTAAAATTGGCATCACATTTCTATATCAAAACCTAAGTGGAGATCTCATGGAATTGTCTCTAGCTTCATTATTGTAGTGGGCCCCCCCCCACGAGAGGAGGAACCAACCTAACTAAATGATAGACCTAATAAAACTGTAGATCGATCTTCAAATTCATAGGATTTTCTACAAATGATTTATGAAAATTGATGATTGAGATTATTGAGAAGCCAACTTCTACCAAAAAGAAGAAAAAGATGATTGAAAAGCCAACCAGATCTAGCGAATTTCGATTCCCCTTTCATCAAAATTTGAAACTCTAGAAAGCGATAGCTAACTAACCTCAGATTTTAAGTTGCTTATATCTCATCACAAGAAGATCAAGGAAGTAGTGTCTCACTTTTTTAGGGATGGTGACAAAGAACATCACACATTGTGTTGGATATCTTGGGAAACACAATGTAGTAGGGTTGGAGTCTGGATTTAACGTCGAGAGAGACCAGTACCGATATTTTACATAGAACACAATGAATTTTCTCCCATTATTTTTATCATTAAAAATTTTCTCCATTTGAGAGTCTTAAGTATTAATATTTCATATATAGAATAAGAGAACCCCCAAGCTTCATAAGCTTCACTGAGGTATGGAGCTTCTGCTGGTTTGGCATCCTACATTTGCTGGTATCTGTGGCTAAGCAGGAACAGAACCGTGTTTGATGGGCTTAAGCAATCTGGGATGGATACAATACAATGGACCTTGAAGGATTAATGGTGCTTATTCCAGAACACTTGGGTGCTTCTCACCTCTACATATTCCGATGATCAACAGAGATTACTATTCCAGGTTTTGAAACCGAGTGAGACACTGAGATCCAGTGACAGAAACGGTTTCAACCACTTTTGATTTCAGTTCATGGTGCAACATTTCGTTCCTTTCAGCGGTGAGTGAAACCGACATGGTCCAAAAATCGTGTAAATTTAGCGATATATCGTTGATTTCTTGCGATTTAACAGCGGAATCTTTAATAAGGTCAATAGATAATTTTACCCATTTTGTCCCAATGATTCAAGCCTCAAAAGGCAATATGTCAAATGTGATAAGAGAGGAGAATGTGTATAGAATAATTATTGAAAATAATTCAAATTAAGAAGAATTTTATAGCAAAATATTCAAGATAAATGAATAATCTTATCAATTATATCCCAGTGATTTAGGCGGTTAGGCCTTAAAATGCAATGTGGTTGGAGAAAGTACATGCATGAAAGAATTTATGGAAACAATTAAAATTATAAAAGAATTTTGTAATGGAATCTTCAAAGTCAACAAATAATCTTTTCAATTATGTCCCAATGACTTAGTATTCAGAAGGTAAATGTGGCTAAGAATGAGAATTTGTATGGAAGAATTTATAAAAAATAATTCAAATTTATCAAGTATTGGCATAAAATTAGGCTAAACATCAAATTTGGGTCCAAAATAACCTAAAATACTTCCAAAAAACGGGGTCAAAATCTGCCGAAATTTTGGACATTGTTTCAGATTCTAGAACGGATCAAAATCGGCCCGAATCGGTCAAAACATATGAAAATGAATGCGAATCTTGTCAACATTTGAAGTGAATTATTCCATCAAAATCGTCAGGAATCGGGGATTGACCTTTTCATTAATCCGATTCCCAAATTTCCGACGCCCAAACAGTCATAACGAATAACTGCCTTCGGACTCTTCCCCTCCATTTCCCAAGCCAACCGGCAGAGACTCTAAATCTATTTTCTTCCTCAAAGCAGCCTTTTTCTTATTTCTTCGTCTCTGAGCTGCTCTCAGGTTCAGGGTTTCTCGACAATCTTTCTCTGCAGGTGAAGGCAAGCTTTAGCTCTGCATCTGCTCAAGAGCTAAAGCTCGCCTTAACCATGCCCAAGTTCTTTCTGCTCTCATTTGTTCTCCTCTTCACGCTTCTCTTTCCCATTCATTCCCAACCTAACTCATCATCACCTCTTCGCTTACCTTCTGAAGCTACCACCTCCATTGATCTCTGCTCCGCAACGTCTCAGCCGTCCACCTGCCCTGTTCATTGCTTTCGAACCAATCCAGTCTGTGGCATCGATGGAACCACCTACTGGTGTGGCTGCACAGAAGCTATGTGCGCCAGCGCCCGTGTTGCGAAATTAGGGTTTTGTGAGGTCGGAAATGGAGCTAGCGATCCAGTTTCTGGGCAGGCTCTTCTTTTGGTTCACATTGTGTGGCTCATTGTTATAGGGTTTTCGGTTCTGCTCGGAGTCTTCTAATTTGAAAAGCTGAACAACTTTTTCTTGTACGCTTAGTTCCCTTTCTCTGTTCTTTGATGTTCATACTTACATTTCTAGGCTCCTGCAAGTTTTGTAATATCGCGTATGCGATACCTCTTTTTGACTGTGATCTTTCTTTTGCACATAGTTGTTCTGAATAAGAAAACCTGATTCTTTCTTATCTTTCTGATATCGTAAATGTCGTTTTCTGTTAACAGAACACTTAATTTGACACATTTACATCGGAGCACAAGGGTGTCATTCCTTATGACTCAAATGGAAATTTGTATATGGATGATTAAGTAATTCGGGCAAATTGAAAGTCTGAAATGCATATCCATTTATCTAACTACCAATCCATTAACAGTTTTTTGTGTAGAAGGCACTGAACATCTCATCCGTTGCAATCTATGCCACTTCTTGTTCTAGTTGCATTTTGCATGGTTGGATTGCTTTTTCAGGTCCTTTTAAGAGAGATCCAGAAGCACAAGTTGCAAATAACAATCTGATCTGATGCAGATTTTAACATGTTCATGTTTTGGTTTGATCAGTCAATTCCAAGTTCTGAGCCAATTTAGCTTCCACTTAATTTATGCACCTTACTAAGTCGTGCTGTTATGCTGCTATTGCATCACCATCCTAATTTTGGAATAATGGATTCTTGTTGCTAGTCATTGAAATTCTATTTGTGTTAAGAATGAGCTTCAGCTGTATATTCTCTATATAAATCGGTGTTGACTCACAGAAACCTTTTTTCAATATATTTTTGTCTTGGGAGATGTATGATAGTCTAGCAATGGTTTAGGTGTTAGTCTTGGAGCATATTTTAGCACATCTTTTGGAAAAATTTGCAACGGTATATGATCAAAATGGAGAGTGAGGAGCATTTATTCAGCTGTTGAAATCCCGATTCATGTCATTGTTTTCTACTTGCAGTCTGAAGAGAGCTCTGCTAATCAGCCTTAAAAGCATTAAGCTGTTCTTGGAAGTTTTTTAAAGCACAGACTACATCTTGATCCTTGAACCACCTTTTCATGGTTTAATTGTGGGTTACAAGTCTGTGAAGCTTCTCTTTTGTTATCTGTCCCTCACCTTAATAAGCACAAATGACATTAAGCGCACCCCCAAAAAAAATGGATAAAAGAAGCAGAAAACTGATTAATTTTGATAAAGAATGAAGAGTGAACGGTGCTGAAGGCTTGCACACAAGCAGGGTCTTTTTTTTTTGGTGGGGGGGGGGGGGGGATTATTCTCTTACACAGCCTTACCCCCAGGAACTTTTTCTGAGAGGCTGTTTTGATGCCTTGATCTGAGGCTAAAACTGATTAATTTTGATATTCTTGTGCTATTCTATCACAAGTAGGTACAGTTGGTGGAGGAACCCAACTTGCATCTCAGTAATCATCTGAACTTAGTGTGAATGGTGCAAATAAAGACTCAACAACAAGAACCCAGCCATATCCCAACTAAATGGGGTTGGCAAGTGTGGATAAAGATTCATCTGCCTCAAATGCTAGACTGTGGGGTACCATTTTAGCTAGCTCTGTGCTCACAGAGGACCTATTCCCAAGTGGTCTCTCAAAGTGAGCCAATTGTCAAATGGCACATGAAGTGAAACAGATCAGTCAAAGCTACAGAGTGGAGGATCTATATGGAGAATTCAGTGAACTGCAAGCATTGGAGGTTGTTTATCGAGTAGTAGGTTGATTTTTTTTGTTGTTTGTTTGTTTGATTTCGGATTTAGCTCTTGCTATAAACATTCTACTTATAAATTTTAGATTTCATTTTGCATTTGTTGTGTTAGTTTCTGAAGATCGCCCTCACATTTATTTCCTTCTCCTGTTCTCCATTGAAATGGGAAGCCTTTCTAACTTTCTGCACGTTGTTTTCTTTTTCTCCCCCCCCCCCCCCTTCTCCTGAAGCTTTTTGTTTTGGAAAATTTTACTGCAAAATATATGTTCTCTGTATACTGTATAATTGACAGGTCTGCAAATTTTCTTTAACTTTGTTGACTAGTTCTTGATTTCGATTTTGTTCTGAAATAAACGAACATGTTTGGAATTGATATCTTCTTGTATTTAGGCCTTACATGCATTTCAAATTAGGAGCTTCACCTTCCCCTGCGGTTAGATCAAGCTGATTTGCAACTTAAACAGTTAAACCCCAGCCCCCAATTAGTACAAGTGCAAACCCCAAAAAACCTGAAAATTGAAACCCTTGGTTGCTGAAGCTAAGGAAACCCTAAATCGAAGTTCCGATTTCATCGTCGTTTTCCCCCGCAGACATGATCTCCAGAGAGATAGAAGAAGAGGAGAAAGGAACTGAGAGGAATGCTTGGCTTGGAGAAGAAGCACTGAACGGGGAGGTAATGAGGTATGAGGTATCGGTTTGCCGCGCGAGATGAAAAGGGATTTCAAATTGTAAGTTTGAAAAATTGACATCCTAAAATGTAAAATAAAAATATATAATTACAAGAACACACCGTTCTTAATGCGGACCGTTGGATTTATTCTTTAGTACGTGGCGCAAATCTGGTGGTTATTCGACTGGAAACCTCACTACCGCAAACGAAAATGACCTACCGTATCCACGCCCGATGACCCGCATCCAAGGGTAAGTTTTCGCGCCAAAACTATTGGGGGCTTAAACAGGTGAACTTGAAGTGGCTGAAACCCTAACCCGTCGTTGATGGCATCATCTGTAACTCCCGATTCTCCGACTTCAACCTCAAATCCTCACGATGATGAAAACTCTCTGCAACCATTCTTCGTTCTTCACAAAGCAATACCGAAGAAATCGGAGAGAAAAGCTTCGGGGCCCAAAAAAACCAGAAGGAAGATAGATCTCTCTTCAGCATCCCCTAAATCCGCCAAGAAATCGAAGGTCGACGCAGTCGAGGAAGAAGAAGATGATGACGAGCACCAGTATGAGCAGTTGCGTATGCAAGCTTTTGACATTGTCTGGTCAAAAATGGAGACTACCATCAAGGACGTTCTGAGGGAGATTAACGTCAACGTATTCGATGAGGTAAACCGCTGGGTTCGTCAATGCTTTTCAACTATCAGGTCATATGGAACTCCTGATGCCTCTGAGATAACGCGCTCGTACCCTCGGTTCACTGATCTTACTTGCAGACAGATATTCACTGGCCTAGTGTTCACGAAGAATGTAGAGTTTGTTGATGATTTGCTGACGTTTCAAGAGCTGGGTGAATATCTGAAATCTTGTGGATCACATGTTTGTAACCTCTCATCACTCGACTTCTCATCGAAGAATGGGCTTGGTGGCTGTCTTAGAAGCCTATTAAGACAATTGGTAACGGTTACCACTGAGGCAGCTGATATAGCCATCTTAGCATCATGGTACAGTGAAGAGGATAACAGTAGTAATCCTTTGGTTGTGATAATTGAAGACATGGAGCGATGTAATGGGTCTGTCTTGGCTGATTTCATTGTGTTATTGAGTGAATGGGTGATTAAGATTCCAGTCATCTTCATAATGGGAGTCGCAACAACCGTTGATGCTCCAAGAAATCTGCTTCCAGCTAGTGCACTGCAAAAGTTGTGCCCCTGTAAGTTCACATTAAGATCCCCAGCTGAGAGAATGGATGCAATTGTTAAGGCAGTTCTCTTGAAATCATGTTTTGGGTTTACTGTTGGTTACAGGGTTGCAAATTTCTTGAGAAACTACTTCTTGAAGCAGGATGGAACGATAACTTCTTTTGTTAGAGCTTTAAAGATTGCATGTGCTAAACACTTCTATGGCAATAATTTGAGTTTCTTGGCCAGAGGATTGCTTGAAGATGACAGTGAAAGCTTCTGGAGTGAGAAATGTGTACAGTTGCCCAAAGGGATGCTCAGACGTGCGTTTGATGTTCCATCATGCAAAAAGGATGAAATGGCTGAAGAGACTGGTGAGAATTTGGCGAATGGTTTGTCTGCTTTGAAGAAATCTGTTAATAACTGGACTATGGTGGTCCTGTGCTTATATGAAGTAGGTAAGTTGCAGAACATCCAATTGTTAGACATAATCTGTGAGGCACTTGATCCAGCTATATACAATATAAATTCTGTAGATCATCAGGTAGGAATAAAAGATGATTCTGCAAAACCACCTTCATCAGACAGTCGTCTGCTAAATGGAAAATTTTCTGACTTACAGAAAAGAAGCTCCATTTCCCTGGCAATACGCAAACTAAGGGATCTTCCTTTGTCAATATTGTCTCAACTTCTTAAGACTTGGAGAAAACACGGTGAGGATATTGCTGAATTCCGTGACAAAGTGGAGGATCTTCAGGCCATGTTGAAACATGAGGATAATGGCAAGAGTTTGAGCAGAGATGCAGCAGATACACTCAGAAGGCCACTACGTAGCACTTTGAATACAGAGGAGATGAAAACAGTAAATGACAAAGTGGTTAGGTTGATGCACTATATGGTTAGGGAATATCTAAAACCAATTGAGTGTCTCCCTTTTCATGAGATTATTTGCTTTAAGGACATTGATATACTGCAATTTGCTCTAATTGGAGATCCTAGGAGAGAGATTCAACTTGATCTTTTGAATTCCCGCAGCTACCTGCAATGTAATTGTTGCAACAAGATGAAGTATGCTCTCTTGCCATCCATGCATGATACCTCAATAATGTATACTTTGGCTCAAGAGCATGGTGATCTTATCAATCTCCATGACTGGTATCAATCTTTTAAAACCATCGTCCTTCAACCCAGTACCAAAGGAAAACATAGAGTGAAGCAGTCGCCATCATCTAAGAAAAGGAAGAATCTAAGTGACTCCCAAGATGCTAGTGAAGCCTCAATTCAAGCGCGTTTCTGCACAGCACTGACTGAACTCCAGATCACTGGACTGTTTCGTATGTCAAGCAAGAGACGCCGTGATTTTGTTCAGAGGGTTGCCTTTGGACTCTAATGACAAGTCTTTCCAATGTGCTTCTCTGTCAGATTTATGTTATTCTTGTTTAATGTGGATGGTGAGCCTCATTACATAGGCATGTATTTTGTTTCTTCATAATTTAGGCTTATATTATGTTTCTTCTAACTGTAGCTTCATGATCTTAAGCTGCCATTCCCTTGCTTCAGATGAATACCCAGAAATGTGGTACTATCACGATTGCAATTCAACTTAGGTGCTTGGGGTGTGGGGCTTTAATATACTGACCCTGTATGAGATTCACCCATGGTGAGAATATGCATATCATTTACCGATGTACTTGTTTCTTTTGTCTTGGGGACGTTAATATACTGACCCTGTATCGATAATAGGATATGAGTAGCAAGCCCAACTTTCTCATTGTTCAATTTGCTACTGAATTACTAAAAGATGGACATGGACATGGACATGGACGATAATGAATGTGAATTAGAGAAGTCTACTGGATGCAACTGCTGTAGACATTCAAAGACTCTGTTTTGACTATTTACTGATCTACATTTGCCAATTTCATCATGTGATAATTCTTCATTCTAAAAATGATAACCCGAGCGGGAACATGTGTGTTTCACCTCCTTTACATCATCACCCAGAATCAAAGAGGTTCATTAAGTATTCATACGACAAAAAGACAAATACAGGAAAAATAAAATCTAATCACAAAGGCCTTAAATCTATTTGGAGAAGAGTTATGATTTGAAACTAAATAACTTGAAAATTAGAGAGATGAAGAGCAGAGATTTACAGAGTCCACCAATATGTTTGATGCTTTATAGTCGTAGTACATTACTGTGCTTGATGTGGAAAGAGAAGGCACTCCACAGCTCCTGGTGCAATTTACCCACATCTTGGACATCAGACTGTAATGGACTAGAATCATGATAGAAACATTCTGATTTGAACTTTTACCTGGGTTCTGAATCCTCAAACCGTGCTTTCCTCACCCTTTTCTTTTTTGTGATAGAAACAAAAAAATTACACCATCAACTGAAAAGGACTCAAACTTCAAAGCAAAACCTATCATGATACATCTATCCTTCAATATATTCAACAACCAGTTCATGGATGAATCTGACTTGCTTGCTGCTAGATCAGGTGCTTTATTAATTGTTTAAGAATTTAGGACTCTTCAAAGATGCTCTTGGGAGCTCGTCCTCAAGAGCAACTGTCAGGGCTTGTTGAAAATATTACAGTACTGGAAGTAGCACTAGCAGTGGTACAAGTGATTTTTGTCCCTTCGGAGCTGATGATCACTCAGTTTTAATTTGCAAATACTAAACTTCAATAGATCTTCTGTTTTCTTTTCAAGGTTTCTGATCATGTTTGTGGATGGATTCTTATGAATGTGAAGCAGATACCTTCTGCTGATTTATGCCTACAAGATCTTGTCTTGAAGGATGTTTCAAGTCAATTACAAGCTTAACCTCCATTGGTTCTCTCCAATTCTGTTGATGCCTCAGTGAAGGGATACGCTGTGAAGCTTCAGAATACACTACTGTAAGGATCCATTGAAAGAACTTATAGGGGCCAAATTGATGCTGTTCTTCATAAACAACAGCTATTGGTCAACAGATTCAACATGTTATAAAGTCGAGTTCTTCACAAACCGCAGTTATTGGCCAACAGATTCAGTAATCTTAAAAGACAATGCAAATCCATCGCAAGTCAATATGGGTAGCATCTTTACAGGAAAATCTTTATTAGTTGTTTGCACTTTCTTATCTGTCTGCCATGAATGATGGGTTTTTAATGACTAAACAGAAGGGAACCAGATGCCATGAATGGTGGAATTTTCCTGTTCTCCAAGAGAGAAAGGAACAAGGTGTTTGTCTTACTGCTTCTTGTTAGATAAATATGCTTTGACTCGAATGAATAAAGCAAATAGAGTTTAACATTGAGTTGGGTTTACAACGTTCTTCCTATTGTGACTCTTTTGAATCACAGTTTCTCCATTAAAAATCATTAAAAAGAATCTGATTCTTTAACAAATCAGCCCGATTTTTTTTCTCTCTCTTTTTGTTTTTGTTACGCATAATTTGTGAAATAGGTGATCTCCACTGGCACTGGTAATTGATTTTGATTTTTTTCCCCTCTTGTTTCTAAGGGTGTCAATTGGTTGGACCTGCAGATCCAAAAAAGATTAGACTCCTTATGATCTATTTAATAATTGACTCGATTTAATTTCAGGTCGTGTTGGACCATACCGTTCTTGGGCCATCTTCTGATTGAATTTATTTGGTCTTTTCTTTAAAAAGGCGAAGACTTGTTTTCACTATTTGAGTTCTTGACTGAATAGAGATTCAACCAAGGTAATCTTGACAAGAGTACTTTGTAAAACATTATAAAGCTCCATTAATGTTTCACCCAAAAAAAAAATATCCACTAATGAAAAACTATTTTTCTTGATAATCAATAAATCAAACTAGCTTTAATATTATTAAAATAATAATCATAATAAGTCAATGCAGAGTTGTTCTAGTGGTTGAAACCAACACATCTTAGTGAAGAAGTCGTGGGTTGGAGTTTGCTGAGACATATTAATATCCCTATCCCCAGCTTAATAAAGTTTCTATTTAAAAAAAATAAATAATAATAATAATAATTAATTAATAAATAAAAGAAATAGCTTCACAAGAATCTGATTCAATCACGATAAAATGAAAATCCGATTCGAGGCGAGTCATAAGAGAAACAGTGTTAAATGGTACCAATTAGTATCATCCCATTCGGAAGACAAAACGACGGTAAGAGGTTTTATAAAACCCTGCGCATCGCCTCCCCTCTTTCATCGGTTTGGTCGGTTTCTGGTTGTCGCTGAGGAAAGAAGATTAGCCGACGCCACAACTGATTGCAGCAGCTTTGATGATTCGAGTTGATTCTATATAATCAAGGAGACGACGGGTTCATTTGAGTTTCAGCAGTACAAGGTGCAGATCTGTGATCCCATCTCTACCAAGGTCTGAAAACCTAATGTTGTTTCCGGTAGAATCTAATTCGCATGCTTTCGAATCTTTTGAACCTCTTCCCTAGCAGCAATAGCAGTTAGCGACTGTAATAGCAATGATAATGGAGCTATTAATCCAATCTAAATGGTTCTCTCATCCTCTGTTTTCAGTAGAGATGTTAAAAACCACGATGACCCCTAAATCGCCGTTATGCGTCCATTTTCCTTACGTGCTGGATCCCCTTTTTAATTTTCTTTTTTGGTTTTGGATGAATTGATGTTCTGATGCTTGGATATTCTCTTAGGTGGTTGGAAGATCTAACACAACTCATTGCACCTTTTGGAAGGCCATTAACTGAAAATTCTGAATATGTCATTTGTTTGTTCGTTGCAGAATTCGATGGAAATTTGCTTAGCGTTTGCTGCTGACAGTCCTCCGCTATCAGTCATTGCTGCAGCAAAGATTGGCGGCATTTTCGTCACGCCTGATTCTAGCCTTCCCTCTGGCTCTGCACCATTTTTTCGGTTCACTAATGGGTATGATTACCACCCTTGCTATAAGCATGTTCAAGCTTCCTCTAAATCTGTGATGCTCGTATGTTCTGATTAATTATATTGGACAAGAATTAAGGGTAGGGTGTTCTCTTGCATTAAGAAGTAATTTTGTGTTTACTTGTTATCCTGCGCAACCCTTTCTAAGAAGTGGTTATTTTTTCACTACATAGCTATTGTATTGGTGAAAGTTCTGATTTGGGTTCTAAGAATCCCTTACTTGGAAAAATAGGAACTCAACACCTGTAAATTGCTTCTATTGCCAGAAACATCACTACAAGTTCCGCAATCAGTTGAGATAAAGACGACAGGTGCTAATAAGAAAAAGAAATTATTGTCTGACCAAATTTATCTGAATTGGAAGTGTTGAGTTTTGGGATCTCCCAATTAATATTAAATTAACAAAGAACATAGTTGTCAAAGCTTCACCTAGGCATCCGGGTGCCTTAGATTCCTGGATTGCCATGCATCTAGACCCACCACTAGAACCAACATGGTCTGTGAGTTGTACTGATCTTGGTTGAGTTATGTGCATTTATAAGCTGGGTTGGGCCGAGATGTTGTTTCAGTCAAGATCTTGTATTTTTTTTTTCACTCACAGGATATCGTGTCTCAATAGGTGATATTTCTGGGGTTGTGTACTGTATCTACTGTTAATTTGGTTATGTATGAAAGGCAAATGATTGTGGCTGCGCTTGGTATGAATTCTCATAATGCATTCTGAGTGCATTTTAAGTCCATAACACATTCTGAAATTACCAAAAGGTACCATTTCATATAGGTTCTCTTCCTTAAAATCTGGAAACAACCAAGAATGAGGCCTACTCTTGAATGGCACCTGTTACCCATTCCACTTCACATTCTCACTCTTGAAGGGTGAGAGAGAAAGGAGAAACTTTCCTTACCTTCTTACTGTAGATCTTTAACCTCTAGGAGTCCTATGAGTCTACAATTGAGTGAAGAACGCTATAAAATAATGGAGATCTTCAGCTTCAATGACTGTTGGCCTAACCAAAGCACTACAGCTTTGGCAACTGGCTCACCTTTGAGTGAGTGTGCCTCTAATATGGAGTGTCTCAGCTCCATGACCCTGTAAATGCATCATCGGCCAATATAGTAATCCACAGTGGAGCCAAGAAAGGCTTTAGATATTTGGTCCCAGATGGAGGCCTCTGAGGTGGAGCTTGCAGCCTACTGTAGCCAAGAGCAAAGACCCGGTGCAATTCAGGATTTCCAGGAGATCTGCCTGGCCTGTGAGTCAGAGATTTCAGTTTAACTTAGTGGCTACCAGATTGAATCTTCACATAAAGAATCTTGTTCACTGAGATGGCGTGGCAGATACTGTGCATTTTCCAGACCTTGTTCGCTGAGAAGCATGAGCATTCCATATTTTTCTATGCTTTGGCTACCCCAATGATCATAGTGAATTCAATATAAGTATTTGAAGCAGTTTCTCTTATACAATTTCCAGAGTTGCACTTTCTGTGGGCCTACAATGCCCCCCATGAGTTGGTTGATGCAATGCTGAAGTGTATTCTGAATTCAAGAATGCATTTTAGCCAACAGTATCCAAACAGTGTTCTGATTCCTAATCAAGAGTGCATTCTGTGATCTCAGGGTGCGGATGGATACCAAACACAACCTGAGTAAGCTGAGATTGGTTGCTTCCTCCCTCTGAAAGGGAACTCTGAGTACACCACATTCCCATCCTCCACGCTTTATTCTGTGTCACAACACTAGCTCATCACACTTGGAATGAAACCAGTCAAACCACAGCATGTTTCTTTTCCTTAGTGGAACAAGGACTTCATTTCATGGTACTGGAACTGGTATCAATGACATGGAAAACGATATGGTATTGGATTGATGTCAGCTGTAGCAGGGAAAATGTTGAGTCAGCATACCTTTTTGGTATCAGACCACTATCCCCCGTGCGTTTTGTCTTTAAATTGTAGACTTTTGTAACAACACTCTAAAAATTTCCCATAAATAATTAAAAAAACATTTGCTTGAAATATTAAATAAATATTACTAAGCTTCAATTTGAATATTAGAATTATTTTTATTTTAAGATAAATTTGAATGATCAGTATTAACAAATGATATAAATTCAGTTATGTAATGTCAGGGTCAAACTGTGTGAAAAGGTGTTACTCTGTATGAGACGAAGTCTCAACTTGACATTTGAAAAGTGTAGTAGAACTTTTAAAAATAAAAGAAAACTAAAAAAATGTTCATAAAATAAGCTTGGTGCCACTTCCAAGTTGCTGACTAGGGTGTTTTTTGTAGGTTTTGCAACTTCCTAGCAAGCCATACTTAATAAAGTTAGTAGACAGATTTTGGAGATTGAGGCTCCTCCTCTTCTCTCCTGGACTCACTGCTTCTGTTTTTGTGCCCTTTATGTCCTCAAATGGTTCAGTGCCAATGACCTGACTGCTTTTGTGGATATAATAGACTTTTCTTGATGGATTTGATGTTGCATGTAAGATTTCTTTTAGCTTTTGGTTATCACATATATTTCCCCTATTTTGCAGCTTGAAATTGCATGGCACCAGTGTACTTCTACGCTATCTTGGTCGAGCGGCAACGATCCCTAATTTCTACGGGCAGGATGCATTAGAAGCAGGCCAGGTGTTGCTTGGTGAATATGCAACATCTCTATAATACTTTACATGACTAACTTGAGTATACTAATGCAGTTGCCCTGGTTTTCCTTTCTGCGTTTTGTGATAAATCGATAATAAATTTGCTGTTGCCCTTCTTCAGATCGATGAATGGCTAGAGTATGCCTCTATCTTTTCGCATGGTTCTGAATTTGAGAGTGGCTGCACCTATGTTGATGAGTATCTATTGTTGAGGACTTTCTTGGTCGGTAGTAGTCTGTCTGTAGCAGATATAGCTATCTGGGCTGGTCTTGCAGGTAATCTCCTGTGTTGCATCCATGGGCAAAACTTTCTTCTCATTACGTGCGAACCGTATACATTTACGTTATTTCCTGTTCAGTATCCATTCTGTTTTTCTGTTTACATGTGGAACATGTTTAGCTTACCTTTCGATTCAACTATAAAAGTGTAAGAGGCATGTGTGGATGACCAATTCCGAAAGTTTTTCCACATTGTATTCTCACTCAATTGATGACCCAAATCATAACCTATGGCAAGCTGTGTTATGCTGAGTTTAGTTAGTTAGTTTATCGATAATTATTGTCTGACATTTTCAGCATCTCTCTATTAAATTTCATTGCCAAATACTTATTCCAGCTGTTTCTACTTCCAGAATATTATTTGGCCTCAAAGTCTGGTGAATGGCAGCAGCTTTGCCCATTGTTGCACCCCCTTTTTTTATATTTATTTGTTGGTTACCTTTATAAATGCTACTCTGTTGTTTACAGGTAGTGGGCAAAGATGGGAAAGCTTGAGAAAGTCAAAGAAATACCAAAATCTAGTTCGTTGGTTCAACTCAATATCAGCAGAACACAATGTGCTGTTAAATGAAATTACTGCAGTATACGTTGGGAAAAAAGGTCTTGGAAAGGCATCCATTATCAAACCAAAGGAAAGTGTGCAGCGTTTTGATCAATCTTTAAGAGTGGATGGAGAAAGCAATGAGAAGGGAAAGGTTGGCACTCGTTCCACCTCTGAAATTGATCTTCCAGATGCTAAA
The DNA here is from genome assembly GCF_041222555.1 of Hakea prostrata. Lineage (NCBI taxonomy): Eukaryota > Viridiplantae > Streptophyta > Magnoliopsida > Proteales > Proteaceae > Hakea > Hakea prostrata. The sequence goes on from NC_142600.1 coordinate 5,141,973, forward strand.
ATTGGAGAGGTCTGCTTGCGATTTGCACCAGAACCCAGTGGGTATCTTCACATAGGGCACTCAAAAGCTGCACTTTTGAATCAGTATTTTGCACAAAGATACCAGGGCCGTGTGATCATTCGTTTTGATGACACCAATCCCTCAAAAGAAAGCAATGAATTCGTAGACAATCTGCTGATAGACATTGAGACTCTAGGCATCAAGTACGAGAAGGTTACCTACACTTCAGATTACTTCCCACAGTTGATGGAAATGGCTGAAAGATTGATACGTCAAGGGAAGGCTTATGTTGATGATACACCAAGGGAACAGATGCAAAAAGAAAGAATGGACGGTATTGAATCAAACTCTAGGAATAATAGCCCTGAGAAGAATTTGGAATTGTGGAAAGAGATGATTGCAGGATCTGATAGGGGACTACAGTGCTGCCTTCGTGGAAAGCTGGACATGCAAGACCCAAATAAGTCTCTTCGAGATCCAGTATACTACCGAGCTAACCCAGTTCCTCACCATCGTATTGGGTCCAAGTATAAAATATACCCTACATATGATTTTGCATGTCCTTTTGTTGATGCTATTGAAGGTATAACACATGCCCTTCGATCTAGTGAATATCATGATCGGAATGCACAGTATTACAGGATTCTTGAGGATATGGGATTGCGCAAGGTCCACATTTATGAATTTAGTCGGTTGAATATGGTATACACACTTCTTAGTAAGAGGAAGCTTCTTTGGTTTGTTCAGAATGGAAAAGTTGATGGATGGGATGATCCCCGTTTCCCAACTGTTCAAGGAATAGTACGTAGAGGTTTGAAAATTGAAGCCTTGATACAATTCATTCTTGAACAGGTGAGTTATCATATTGGTGGTCTTATTTGTGTTTTTGTTTATTTTAAAACTTTTTGCATCTACTTGGTGTTGTAGACATTCTACATTCTTTTTTGCGTGAATTATGAACATTATAAGCATTTTACATTGTTAGAATATTCGCCATGGATGTCAGATTCATACTCATTGACCTCATGGCCTTGTTGCGTGCCTCTTTCTAGGTGCCTATGAAGGTTTTTCTGGGTACTCAACTTAATCTGCCAGACTGCCTCCCCCTTGCCATTCCCCATGCAACATTCTGTTGTAGTCCTAGACTGATGGGAGATCAACTAGGAGTAACTAGGTTCTTCAATAGACAAACAACTCAGTATTGGTCAACTTAAGTTTTATAAGTCCGAACTTGGATTAGATGGTAGGATTATGTCAAAGTGAGTGTAGGGACGTCTATAATTGAAGATTTTGGGTTTTGTGGATGGTGTAATATTGATAAATTTAAAAAATAACAATTTGGGGTTTTGGGTTTTTGGATGGTGAAGAATGGGAGAATCTAGGGTCTCTAGTGGTCAGATGAGGTTGCAATTAAAATTGAGTCTCCCAATGGGTGTTGAGAAGATTCTATCCAAATATGGGGGTAAATCAATCGTTGGTTTGGATTGGGTGAGTTTTAAGGTTTTACAGGAACAACCAGAAATGGAGATTTCTAGGGCTTGAGTGAGAGATGGGGGCTGCAATTAGGATCTAGTTTACCTTATAGGCAGGGGATGTTGTGATAATGTGATCAGAGTTTGGGTTGCTTCTTATGGTTGGGAGTGGCTGGGGGTGAGTTAGGTCTTGGAAAATTGAACAAGACAAAGGGGCTGTTAACTATTAATGTTACCTGCAACTGAGACCTCCCTTATTGGGAAAAATAATTACACTCACTCCTACCATTAGCGATGTCACCAGTCCCCCCCCCCCCTTTTAATAATAGAGAAAATGCCTATATAATGGTGTGAAGTACCTATATATCTTCTTCCTTGACCAAGTACCTCAATGGAAGGGAACAGCAGAACTGTTTGCACTATGGTGAACTTATGTTCCTTTCTGGTAAGACCCTATATTCATGCAAACAAAGAAGCAGCGACAATTGAGAAAGGACGTCAGTGTTCTTCCATTTTCCTCTATGTAACTCTTTCTTCTCCTTCCCATCATCCCTTCTACCTGAGCTCCTTAAATCTTCTTCACCATAATCTGTTTTCCAGCAGTTGTAACAGCCTTGAGTTTGGGGACTATCTCCCTCAGTTGTCTTCCTCTGTCCCTAGGGTTTTGAGTTGGTGTTTCCCATTCTCACTTAGGATAACTTAGGTCTTTTTTTGCTGAAATCTTACCTGTTTTAAGAACACATAATCAAGTTTCAGAGCTGACCTAGTGCTTGGCTTCCTAATATTATCTCAGAAATACGCATTGCCAGCTACAGTACAGATGCTGATCATTATAACAGGAAACATTTTAAAACCTAAGAAACCGTATACTGGAAGAGTAATTTCACACTTGGAGCAAAACAGAGATAAAATCAGTGTTCTGGTATTATTTCAAGCTTTCTTGGGACAGCCTTTGAATCTTGATGGACTTTGGTGCTTTCCATGAGGTTAGAACTCTCTCTTCCTCGTGCCTTCAGGGGGTTCTAAGCTGGCTCAATTGCTTCACCTACCTTGCCTTTTTGGTAGAGGCTTTGGTTTCAGTGTCTTCTTTGGCTTCTTATTCTTTGATGTCAAGGCTTCTTTTGTCTTTGTTTCTTCTCCTTCCGATTTCCTCCATCTTCTTGATGATTGCATCCCCTATGGCGGCGTTGTCCTCACAATTTAGGGGTCTTGTTTTGTTAGAACTTGGAAGTTAGATACAATCAAAGAAGAGAGAGGAACCAAAGAAGTGTGAAAGTTGGGTGGTGGTGTGGTGAATGAAGGAGAGTCTGGTGGCTAGTCTTACGGTGGGGGTGTCAAGGCTGTGAAGAAGGAAGAAGAATGATAGGTGGGTTTCCACATGTCCCCTGTATAGAGTAAAAGGGATGGGTTGTTGATGAGGACATCAGTGAGCAGTTCCGAGTTTACCGGCAACGCCGACGTAGAGATCATCCCACAACAGCATCTATGTGGATGGATGATGAGTTCGGAGGGTATCGGATGGTTCGATGAGAAACACTGCTCATAAGTAGTTTATCATGTTATTTTCCTTAGTCTTAGTGGGTTGGGTAGTAGCTTACTATTGAAATATTTTAATTTAATGTTTGAGTCTTTATGGGCTGGGCCTAGAGTTTATTTTGGCCCAATTTTGAATTATTTTGAGTTTGGGTTATATATACTACTTAAGTTTGAGTTATTTTGGGAATTAAACATGTAGGGTTGTGAGGGAACAACTTTTTTATTTAAACCTTGTATGGAATTCGTTTTTGGCAATCAATGAATGAAAAAAAGAATTAGAAAAGAAGCTCACTCTGCTCTCTCTCTCTCTCTCTCTCTCCTAGCAGTACTAGTTCTTCCCCCTCTCTCCAAGTAAGCTCTCTCTCCTCCTTTCACACTTATTTCCCACTAGAAAAATTTCCCTTGCTCTCCTTTATAAAGATCTACTCTTTTTTTTTTCTCAAAAAAGATCTAGTTTCTTTCTTGGAAATCTTCTTTTTCTTCCCCAAACCCCACGGTTCTAATTCTCTTGCAGAAAAAAATCTTTGTTTTTTTTCTTTGTTTTTTTTCTTCCCTCTTTCCCTTATACGGCAGTTTAGTTTTCTGTTGTTAGTCTCCCTTCCCTTCTCTTCTTTCTCTCCCTCTCTCCTATCACCTACTCTCTTTCCTCAGATTCACCACCACTTCAAAATATTTTTTTCTTTCTCTTATTTTTGTTTCTAAAGGCTTTCTAACCCCTGTTTTGCAACCAAGATCAGCAGGTAACATTATCTCTCCCTAAATATTTCTCATTTAGTCTTTGGTAGTAGTTTTGTTTAAAACAAAAACTTCCCAAGACTCCCTTTACATTGTTAATTGTTGAATTCGTTGTTAGAAATCTGATATTGATTAGGATAGCTCTACTTTCTTTAAGTTTCTTAATACACTTGCATTCAATTTAGTGTTATGGTGCCAAGATCCCCATCCCCTTGTTTAATTGTGTTTACCAGTAAGACTTGTGTTTATTTCTCTACTTTCGCTGTCTTACATGCATGATTAATCAGATTTCAAGTGCTGCAAATTCATTTCTTTACTATCTGTCAAGAATATGTGTTTAATTCTAAGAGTCTAGTAGCCCACTTTGTTTCTCCTACATCAATTGTGTTCTATGTTTTATTGTAAAGGATAATTTGGTATATATGAGGTTATCAATGTTTAAAAATGGGTGTCGGTTGATATTTCGACTTACTGCTATGGCCTTAATATTAGGGTGAACCTTAGAGGGTGGTGCTTATAATTTTCCAAAACAGAAAGGTAAGTTAGATTTTGGGGTTGCCGAGGGTTGGAAGAAGAAGATCAAGGGTTGGGAATGATTCATTCACTGATTGTTGATGAACAGTAGGTTATAGACTTGAAGGTGCCCCTGGACTTGCAGGTTGTCCTGCAATTTTCAGTCTCTTCAATGGAGATCAAACGTTGCAGCTTTGGGGAGGATAAAATACTCCCTGGAGGAGGATTGGGAATAAGAAATTTAGAAGAAATTGAAAGGCAGCATTGCCGAAAACAAAATGTTTATTCAACATATTGTGGGCTCAGCTGAGCAAAACATATTTATTTATAGCCACAATGTCAGGCATAAAACTTAGATGCAAACGAAGGCTGGAAATAGAATTAGGACTTGTATTTAACCTAGGATCATTGTTCACATTATCAGTAACTTCAAAATTCCTGTTGAAATTATAACATCAAACAATGAATAAATAGAACTGATAGGCTAATGAAAATTTAGAACTACATTTGGTGCAGGGGTAGGGAGGATTCAGACACCTGATGGTGCTGGTTTAGGGAGGAATCCCTACACTTGAGCCTACTTTTAGGCAGCTGAACTGCATCATCTTTGCCATCAGTCTATCTGCATATTTGTATATGCATATTTTCAGATACACATGCACAAACAGATGAGAGTTCTTCAATTTCAATAATGTCATTCTCTCAGTGTTCATACTTCATGAATATCTATGGCTAATGATTGGTGGTTATGGGTATTTTTTTGGGTCCTAGTTTAACGTATCTGAGGTCCTCCTGACTATCTACTGTATGGCTATGGTTTTTGTTCAACTTTAATATTTAGTTCCCAATGATTTGCAGTCTTAGATCTTCGTATGCATTCTAGTTCATAGCTATGATTTCTTTTTCCTGTTCTTTTCATTCTTATTGATTTTCGTTGCACCCGAATTCTGTTAAATTCGTGAATAGCTAATCTCTCTTCTCTCTCTCTCTCTCTCTCTCTCTCTCTTTGCTTCAGGGTGCCTCAAAAAATCTCAATCTCATGGAGTGGGATAAACTGTGGACAATTAATAAGAAGATAATTGACCCAGTATGTCCTAGGCACACTGCAGTAGTTGAAGAACGGCGTGTGATGTTGACCCTTGTGGATGGACCTGAGAAGCCATTTGTCCGTATAATACCTAGGCATAAGAAATATGAAGGGGCTGGAAGCAAAGCTACCACGTACACAAAGAGTGTATGGATAGATCAGACTGATGCACTCTGTCTCAAACAGGACGAAGAGATAACTTTAATGGATTGGGGGAATGCAATAATTAAAGAAATTATGAAGGACCAAGATGGAAATGTCACTGGATTGGTTGGAGCATTGCACCTTCAAGGTTCTGTTAAGACCACAAAATGGAAACTTACTTGGCTACCTGTAATGGATGAGCTTGTTAATCTATCCTTGTTTGAGTTTGACTATTTGATCACCAAGAAGAAGGTAAATCCTTGCTGCAGCCGCTTTTGGGGGTTGCTAATTATTATTAGTTTTTTTTTTTTTTTATTTCACGCAACTCCCCTTCCCCTGGGATAAGAATTGAAAAGGGCTAATTTTCTTGTCAATGTTAGTATTGTCCCCTGGTCTCATAATTCCATTATTGTATCCCTGGTTTGCACTAGTTATAGTATAATTGTGTTGATATCTGGTTTATTTTATTTATTTATTTGTTTATTTATGAATATACTGCAGCTGGAAGAAGGGGAGGATTTTATTGATGTTCTTAACCCTTGTACAAAAAAGGAAACTTCTGCACTGGGGGATTCCTACATGCGCAATCTGAAGCGTGGGGAGATAATACAGCTCGAGCGGAAGGGCTATTTCAGGTGTGATGTTCCATTTATTAAACCTTCAAAGCCAATAGTCCTGTTTGCAATCCCAGATGGCAGGCAACAAACATCACTGAGATGAGACCCTTATGAGCTAGTTGCCTGACAGATAATTTATGTTTTTAGAGTTTCCCTTTGTCATAACATGTCCCCCATATTTTAGTGCTAGTAGAGAACAGTATAGGTACGTATTTATCACTCCATTAGTTGCTGGTTTCAGACATATTTATAACTCCCTCAATCCACCTTCATTTCTAAAAGCATTTAGCTCATGGATTTTTTAATACTGAAGGGACCTCTTGCTTCATTGGTTGGTAAGGGAGGGAGCGTTGATTTATTGTCGGCACAAGTTATCCTATCGAAGCCACTTTAGCTAGTTGACGACTCCTATTTTGGTTGTAAATGACCTTTTTTTATGCACTGGCCATTTTCATGTCTTCAATTTTGTGGATTACCATGGAATTTTATGACTTTTTTTTCTAGTGGTTTCTTTTTGTTGCTCTCAACTCAGTGAATCCTGTTTTCTGTTAGCATTACACTTTTCTCTAGCATCTGGGCTTTTTCTTTGGCGAGTTGTGACATGGTCTGGGTGATACTCTGAGGCGTCATGATGCTGTTTTGCTACAAAACAGATGATGGTAGCAGCACCCATAACTTTCTCTCCATATTCAGTCTTTCGGTTAACACTTGCGTGTTCAAAAGCAGATCCCAACCGTCTCACCGCAGCATCCTCTTTTTGCCTTCTTTCTATTTTCTAACGCTAGCCAATCTAAATCATGCAACATCCAGTGCCTTTTAAGTCCCACGCCTAGCCGTGTGGGTTTTCCTCAGTTTACTGATTCCAAAATTTGCCCTCACCCAAAAAGATGTTCTTGTGCCGTGACAAGCTCAACCATTTTAAGAGGTCTGTAACTTGTTTCAAGAAGATATCATTTTGAGTTTGCTTGGAATTCATCCTCTTCCACTAAAGAGCGTCAATTCTGTTTTTGAAACCTGATTCCTATTTGGGGTGCTGTCATGCTGATAATCTTATTTTTAGTTACTCCTCACTCCTAAAACCTCCAGCTTTCCAACAATCAATTCTTAGGAATGATGAGTACCCACTGACGGACTGACCCATGTCACGTGACATAATCGTATTCGTAGCCCTCATGTGATGTTGGTAACTATTTAAAGAGTAGGTACTCGATTTCCAGTTCTTCATGAATATAATTTATGATAAAGATGAGAATAATCTTTTTGAAGATGATGGTTTTCTTCAATTGTAACTTGATATGATCTGTTCTCACTTGGGTGCTCTCTGTTCTTGCGGTTTTGATTCTTGGGTGAATGGATATGGCGGCATCCCTCTTGTACAAGTTGGTTCTTTTTGGATGAGAAAAGCAATTGATTACATTTTCTGTAAATCGTATTAGGGAATGATGAGAATATCTATTTCCAGTTGTTCTTCATGGTTATAACAGTAATTTACCCACAAAGTTAAAGAATTGACTGCTTAAGTTTCACAGAAAGAAAATGGGAGAAAAAATGAATGAATATTGTATTAGGTCATGATGAGAATAAGTATTTCCTGTTGTTCAAATGAGAACTCACGGAGAGTTAAAGAATTGAGTGCATACGTTTCACAGAAAGAAAATGGGAGCAAAAATGAATGAATTACAGAGGCAAGCAAGTGACCGGAGTCCCCTAAGATTCAGGGGTGGCAGTACATTCAGTGGGAAAGCCCTGAGGAAAGCGTTTCGTGTCTGTGCAGTAGTTGTAGATCATATAATTATTCTGGACCCATTTCAATCGCTGTTGCTTAGTAGAATCCAGCGATTGAGAGAACCAAGTGTTGTTGCCAGATGCAGATGAGGCAGAGTTGGAGTTGCAAGAAGACGACCCAGAAGACCAAACACAGGCATTTGCATTGAAGTTGCGGTAGGAAGCGGTGAAGGGTGCTTGGGTCCAGTCAGTCTTAATGAGGCCACCTCTGGTAGCCCAGTCATCGGCATTCCAGAGACTGGAATAGATTCTCATGGGTTGGTTCTTTGGGAAAGGAACACCCTTCGACTCCAAGTTCTTGAACTCTCTTATGGGAGTGCCGTCCACAGAGAATCTGAAATTTGAGATAACACTCTGATCAGGGCAATACTAGGAATGGCAAATTTACAAAATACAACTTAATTTTGGCGAATGAAATGGATGATTAAAACCAGTAAAGCTTACTTACATGATTGTTTGAGGATTCCAGAGGATAGAGTAGGTGTGGAAATTAGCAGTTGGGTCAAACCAGAGATAGAACTGCTGCTCTCTGTTGCCTTTGCCTTGAGTGAACACGTTTGTGTGAAGAATATAAGGGTCTCCACTCAGGTTTCCTAAGAACTCATAGTCTATCTCATCCCATGATGACCCCTTTGAAGATAACTGCAACAGAATTGAATTTCACTTTTGAATCAGATAAAATAATCTATTAAGCTGGAAATTTTAATTTTGTGTGAGAATAGCAAAACTATTAAGAGGAGGTGGAAATAGATGGAAGCTTACATAATAGGCGGTGACAGTGCCAGCAGAGTTGCCAGGAACGAGCTTGAGCTGCATATCAATCTTCCCAAACAGATATTCGTTACTGGATTGGAAACCGGAGCCTGAAGCTTCGTCAAGGGACAGAGTGAGAAGGTCCCCATTGTTGAGCATCTTGGCCCGACCATCTCCCCAAGTGATGGTGAAATCTTGGTTGAAATTACTGGCAGAAACAGCCATTAAAGAGGTGCCCAGTAGCACAGACACCAAAACTAGTGAAATAGCGAAGAAAGAAGATGAAGAAGAAGAAGCCATGATCCTAAGAGATACAGGTACGATGAACTAATTAAGAGAAAAGTTGTCTTGATGACTGCAGTGAGACTGGGTTGTCGTGTGAGTTGTGGAATGTTGCAGCGCAAATCTATACATATATATACACAATAAGGAAGTACTATGCGAGAGAAATAAAATGATGAAACCAAGAAGAACAGTGGAAAATTCATGGGTTTGGTAATGAAGAGCATCTACTGAAGATTTGAGTTTCTCCCAGTTGGAAGCTGAGCAAATAACAGCCTGGAAACGTAAGGAAGCTTCGCAGTTCTCATACAAACCTATAAACTCTTTCAAATCAAAAACCAAACGCTATGATTGATAGCGAGGTGAACTGGGTCCTCAAATGGGTTCGTTGTGGAGTTGGTGACGAAACCAGGGAGCTGCTTCCCACTCTGTTGCGCCTACCGCCATCGCTTATTAGACGCAAAGGACCCCCATGATTCTTACTTTCTTCATGGGAAAATGCACAGAAGACCTAAATCGAGTGGAGCAATCCAGGTTGGCTGGCACCTTTGCTTTCCTTTTCAAACTTTTAATTTGAAGATTGGTTTGTCGTTCTACCGGCAAACTTTTTATTTTCTTATCTATAATCAAACCGTGTTCCGTGTGGGCTCTGTTCAAATCTGATTTAACATCTAGCTAATTAAAATACTCAAAAAGAGTTTTCGATTGATTGAATGTTTTCTATTCACCTATCAACTTGTGTAAAGACTAAAGAAGTTTACTGCAGACTTCTTACTTAAAAGAAACTGAGTAACGTGTTACAGAAGATAAAACGTTTACAGAGTGATCAGATAAGGTAGGACTTTGGGAGACCTAGTTCTTCACGGTTCAGTTGGTTAATACTAATTGAAAACGTAGGAGATTGCTTCCAGGAATGGCTGAGCATGCTGATTCTATGTAGGCGAGGAAATTGGGTCAAGACTCGAAAGCTGCCCATTAAATGTGCAGCATGCCAATGGTCGAGATCGAAATTCTAAGTAAGATTTCTATTGAGACCGCCTGTCTTGCTCGAGACGGATGGTCGAGATCTCGACAGGTGGCAGTACAGTGCTGCCATCGGTTGTGGGCCCTCACGTTTTAGTAATGACCACATCTGATCATTAAACCCCAAATACCGAAGTATTTTGTTTCTCTCCACGAAGGGTATGCTCCAATGAGTTGTAGGATTCAATTTTGTGTAATATTCTAATCTAAGGACTACGGTAAATTTAAATATTGTTGATGGTTTAAAATATTACATGTTGAATCCTATGACAAAGCGAATGGGGAGATTCCTATAACTCATTGAGAGATTCATTTCAAGGAAATAAGCCAAGTACTTTGGAATTTGGGGTTTAGTGATGAGATAGGTCATCACTTAACATTTTAACATACTTTCAACCACTGTTAAAATGAAAAATAGAAAATTAATACGCTTTATGACAAAATATTAGAACTTTTCAAAAAAAAAGAAGAAGCAGTTGTTGGATCTTGGAAACTATAGGAAACTAAAATTACTGTTTTTTTTTCTATAAACACAACCGTAAATTTTAAGATCTTAGAATCTTAAAAAATTAATCAATAATTGAAAATGGTAAAATTTGAGTTATAATGCAAGAATGGACTTATGAACTGGAAATGAAAAAAATGGAAATGGAATACAACTTTGATCACGTCAACTTCAATCTTAATTTCTAATTACCAAACTTTTACTGTCTTTTTTGCTTAATATGCCTATTATCGCTGCAACAATCTCAGATTCTTTCTTATTGAAATCCTTGAAAACTATGAATTTTTAAGCAATTATTGATATTCTCAATTTTCTCAAATTATTCAATCCTTTAATCTTACTGAAATCAATTTTCTCAAATTATTCACTAACTCCACCTTCAAAATAATAGGTAAACAAAATCCCTTATTTTTGAAATTTCATAAAGAAATGCATCATAAGATTTCAATTTTCTCCAATATCTCAAACTGCTCAACCATATTGCGCATCAAAATTGAATCTCGTAGTGTAACATAAAGTTCTCAATTTTTCAGTCTCATGATACTTTGAAACTCATTCAATCTTAAAATATCGATCTGTAGATTTATGAAGGCTAGAGAGATCAAATAGAGGTTTGTTCCCAACGCTCATATTTCATGATGTGTTATCGTTTAAATGATATGACTTCCTCAGCATTTGAACAACATGTCAATTGTTATGTTAAAACCAATAACCTAGCTCGCATAGAAAGTATGAAACTAACAGAACTCAAACCTAATGAACCAATCGCTATTGGAATAATTTGTTTTGCATAATCAAAAACCATACTTCCAGCCAAACCAAAGTTGTTCAAGTGGTTGAAATCAACACCTCTTAGTGAAGAGATCGTGGTTCAACTCTCGCTCAGGCATATTAATATCCCATCCCGGCATAATAAAGCCCATTTGAACAAAAAAAAAGTATAAATTTCCTTTTTATGTCGATGTGGTCGAACAAATCACATATAAAGCCCGATCCTATCATCCTTCTTTTAATTACAAAACACACCAAATAGCTATTGCTCCTTCTTGAATTGGAGCTAAGATTTCATTCACGGTATTGATTATAACTAGGGATAATTACTGTTGCCCCCCTGTACTTTGATTTTATTACTAATAAAACCCTGTTCTTTACAAAATTATTGTTGCCCCCCTTCCTTATAACGGTGTTAAGTAGCCGTCAAGTTTGAATATGTAATGTCCACTTTGTCCTTCATTAAAATTAAGAAATCAAAAGACGATACTACCCCATTTATAAAAACTCGATTAAATGGCAATTTTACCCTAACTTCATTTATTTTGAATTAAAAAAATATTGGTTTTCCACCTTCACTAAACTTATTTATTTTGAATTAAAGAAATTGACAAAATTCAAATTCGATTTGGTTTCCAACCTTCTCCTCTAGCATACGTAGGGAAGGAAACCACAATTTTTTTTTTTTTTGCGCGGGGGAGGGGGGGAACTGGTGCTTTTTTAATATTGGAAATGAAACGTAATACCTCCCCATGGGAGTGTTTAGACTTTTAACCGCTTTACTAACCCACCATTGACGAAACCACAAAATCTTGCCAGAGAAGGAATTAATGAAGTAGGTGATATTCAGTTTCCAAATTTGAGTTGAATTCTATCTTCCCTCCTCTTCGGTTTCTATTTTAATTTTATTCAATTATTATTTCTTTATTTTGATGATTTTTTTTTTAGAGTAAAACAGATTATGATTATTTTTTCTCTACAATTAATTAAGGGTATTACTATAACTTGACAAAAGGGTAAATAAGTAAAGAGATAAGTAAAAGGGTATTTTGGGATTTTTAAAAAATATGGAAATGCCACATCATTAGTAAACTAACGGAACTTAACAGTAAGGGGGCATTAGTAATTATAGACAAAGTTAAAGGTTGGATTAGTAATTTTGTAAAATACAGGGGATACATTAGTAATAAAATCAAAGTACAGGGGGGCAATAATAATTATCCCTTATAACTATTTAATCGTGGTGCGCGCAAGATGGCCCGGATGAACCTCATAAAAAAATGTAAAAAAAAAGAAGAAGTTAAATTTGGCCAAAAAAAATGTATCAATCATAACTATTTAGCCATCCAATTCATGGATAATGGAAGCCAATAATCACCAGAGTCAATTATTATACAAGCATATGATTAGTGTAGAGTAGTTTCTACAGTGTTTCCTTTTTTGCATACAAGGCATTCAAACTTATTCTTTATATAAAATCCACTTCAGTAAATTTCATTTGAATGCCTCGCATGCATTCTTCTCCAAAAAAATTGTGTTGGATTTTAAACCCCTCTGATCAACGTGATACCAACAAAAGCTTAAATCCAAGTGAGAGACTAATTCTACCTTGCTTTAAGGTCATCTAACATACAACCACATGAATAATAGAGAGGTTATAACATGTTTTCCCAGATGAGGCGTCAATGGAGTTACAAGCAAGAAATGTAAAAGGATCAAAAATAAATTATCTTCCCCCTATTAGTCACCGGTCTCTCACTCTCCCTCTTGCAATTGTGGAATAGTGTGAATCACCTAGGGTTTGGAAAATTGGGGATTGAGTCAAGTACGGGTATGACTTTATTTTGTAAATTAAGAAAAAAAAAAAACACTATTGAATGTGAATTTTTTTTTTTTACATTTACATGTAAGCCTTCTACATTTTCAATCAAAACCATCAGATTTATTTTGATACACAGTGAAATCCTAACCGCTAGCTGCCGACTGCAGCCTCCGCAACAAATGTAAATCCCTGAAAAGCCAACGCTTCCCTCTGCTACAATAACGGTTTTGGCCTCCATCCCTAGGTTGCAACCAATGTTCGAAATGTCGACCCATGTCGCCCCCCAGCCACACGGCGACATGGGCGACATATCGCCGAAAGTCGACTGACTTTTGGTAGGGGTTCGATGAAAAATCGAACCCCTGTTTCGAAGGGTATTTCAGGTCATTTTGACCTAAAATTTGACGTGTAACCTAATTTGAGGCCAATAAACACATTGGGAGTGCTATTTTGACCTAAAACATCACCTAACCTAAAGTTTATAATTGGCACATGTCCGGCTATATGCGGGCAAAACTGGAAGTTTGGAAAATTCATATAAACTAATGTAAATATGCAAAGAGAACACAAATACACTAACACAATTAGTAAAGAGATGTACTAAAGTTTACAATTCATTATACAATTATGTTGAGTATGGCTCATGCTTCACATATTGTTGCCGAAAGGCTGTTATATATTCAAGATGTAGCGATATATCGCGATTTTTCGGCGATATATCGACTTGTCGGCGATATATCGCCGACATATGGTAAATGTCGTGTCGCTGGGGGGAGTCGTGTCGCCCCCCAGCGACAGGGCGATATATCGCCCTATGTCGGCGATATATCGCCGACACATTGAACCCTGGTTGCAACTAAGGGTGCATGTTTTTTTTGGCCCTTTTGGTCCTAGTCCACCTTGAGTTATGTTATATTCATTATGGTTCAAGCCACTGAATCAGAGCGGACCATTCGAATCAAACCAAGCGCACAAATTTGGTCTAAGATGGTTCACCTGGTGCTTCTCAGATCAAGCACTTTTCGGAGGAGATATTTGCTGAGAAGTTGAGAAGTGGGCATGGTGGTGACACCCAGTTGTCATTATGTGACTTCTTGACGAGAGTAGTGCTGATAGGAGATTCGGCGTATCTTTATCCAGATGTCAATCACAGCATTAATTTCAGTATTGAATGCACTGAGAATCATTAAATGTTCATTGCTGGTAAGGAAGCTTCTCATTCATCGAATTCCAGCCTCGAGTACTGCATCTTCACATTTTGTCTTCCTAGTTGGAGATTGATGTCATATCAAGGACAACTTGATGCTGACCACCTGATCCAGCGATGAGATTTCTAGTTATCTAGCAGATCAAACGGTTAGCTTACTTATCAAGTTTCCCCAAGAAGCCATCTCCACCCTCCATTCAAGTACTTGGGCATCATAGGGTTGTGGAGCATCCACAATCACCTGAGGTATAGACCAGCTATATATATCATTACTATGTGTGGGTGAGGGGTAAGATTTTGAATCTCCAGTCATTACTCTCCTGCAATTACTTCAAAAAAAAACATTCTCCTCTTCATTTTCTTGAGCATTTATCCCTCAAGAAGAAGACTTTGGATTCTTCACCTCAACTAACTTAATCATTGGAAGTGGCTTCCTATCCTCAGAGGCAGCCCACTCTCACTCTTGTTTTGTTTTCAGAAATCAGGTCTTGACCAGGAACAAACCAGGGAGCTTCAACATTCTTTTGAAACAACAAGTTCGAATAGGGACTAAAGATTATTTTTTTGGCGTTGAAAGTAGGTCAAGACTTGATCAGGAGGTCTTGAGTTATGATCAAGGTTGAGTGTTTTACCTAATCATCCTGCCATCTTGTAGGATATCCTAAACCATAACCATTTTTTTTTTTTCGGTTGACTGTCTTTTTTATTTTTATTATTTTCTTTCTCAAAGATGGCGTGCTGATACGGGTCAATGCTGGTCGCTGTCCCCTTTAACAAGTTGGTACTTTGGGATGAAAAAGCAGTTTATTCCATCTTTATAGACTGCGTTACATTACATGATCACGAGAAAAACTATTTCGTGTTATCCAAACAATAACATACTAGGTATGACAAATAAAGAATATAACTACAAAGTTTTCACAGAAACAAGGTAGGAGACGGCTTCTGCTGTGGAGCTTCTAAGATTGAGTAGTGATACTACATTCGGTAGGGAAGCCCTGGGGAAAGCGTTTCTTGTCTGTGCAATAGTTGTAGATCATGTAGTTCTTCTGGACCCATCTCAATTTTTTTTGGCTCGTCGCGTCCAAGGATTGAGAGAACCAGCTGTTTTTGCTGGATGCAGATGAAGCAGAGTTGGAGTTGCAAGAAGACGACCCAGAAGACCAAACACAGGCATTTGCATTGAAGTTGCGGTAGGAAGCAGTGAAGGGAGCTTGAGACCAGTCAGTCTTGACGAGGCCACCCCTGGTAGCCCAGTCATCAGCATTCCAGAGACTGGAATATATTCTCATGGGTTGGTTCTTTGGGAAAGGAACACCCTTCGACTCCAAGTTCTTGAACTCTCTTATGGGAGTGCCGTCCACAGAGAATCTGAAATTTGATAAAACACTTAATGATCAGGGCAACACTAGGAATGGCAAAGTTAAAAGAAGAAAAAAAACTTAATTTGGGCTAATGGATGGATAGAAGATTAGTTCTAGTAAAGCTAACTTACATGATTGTTTGAGGATTCCAGAGGATAGAGTAGGTGTGGAAATCAGCAGTTGGGTCGAACCAGAGATAGAACTGCTGCTCTCTGTTGCCTTTGCCTTGAGTGAACACGTTTGTGTGAAGAATGTAAGGGTCTCCACTCAGATTTCCCAAGAACTCATAGTCTATCTCATCCCATGATGACCCCTTTGAAGATAACTGCAACGGAATTGAATTTCACTTTTGAATCAGATAAAATAATCTACTAATCTATTAAGATGGAAATTTTAATTTTGTATGAGAAAAGCAAAACTATTAAGAGGAGGTGGAAATAGATGGAAGCTTACATAATAGGCGGTGACAGTGCCAGCAGAGTTGCCAGGAACGAGCTTGAGCTGCATATCAATCTTCCCAAACAGATATTCGTTACTGGATTGGAAACCGGAGCCTGAAGCTTTGTCAAGGGACAGAGTGAGAAGGTCCCCATTGTTGAGCATCTTGGCCCGACCATCTCCCCAAGTGATGGTGAAATCTTGGTTGAAATTACTGGCAGAAACAGCCAGTAAAGAGGTGCCCAGTAAAACAGACACCAAAACTAGTGAAATAGTGAAGAAAGAAGATGAAGAAGAAGAAGCCATGATCATAAGAGATACAGTTACGATGAACTAATTTAGAGAAAAGTTGTCTTGATGACTGCAGTGAGACTGGGTTGTCGTGTGAGTTGTGGAATGTTGCGGTGCAAATCTATACATATATATATACACAATAAGGAAGTACTATGCGAGAGAAATAAAATGATGAAACCAAGAAGAACACTGGAAAATTAATGGGTTTGGTAATTGAGAGCATCTACTGAAGACTTGAGTTGCTCCCAGTTGGAAGCTGAGCAAATAACAGCCTGGAAACGCAAGGAAGCTTCGCAGGAAACGTAAGGTAGGTTCGCACTTCTCATACAAACTGATAAACTCTATCAAATCAAACACCAAACGCGATGATAGCGAGGTGAATAGGGGCCTCAAGTGGGTTCGTCGTGGAGTTGGTGACGAAACCAGGGAGCTGCTTCCCACCCTGTTGCGCCTACCGCCATCGCTTATTAGACGTAAAGGACCCATGATTCTTACTTTCTTCATGGGAAAGTCTACAGAAAAACCTAAATGGAGTGGAGCAATCCAGGTTGGCTAGCACCTTTGCTTTCCTTTTCAAACTTTTAATTGGAAGATTGGTTTGTCGTTCTACCAGCAATCTTCTTTTTTTTTTTTTTTTTTTTTTGAGCTTATCCATAATCAAACCTTGTGGGTCTGTTCGTATATCTGATTTAACATCTAGCTAATTAAACTACTCAAAAAATTATTGAATGTTTCCTATTCACCTATCAGCTTGTAGGTTATACACACAAGAGTAAGGTAAAGAGACAGAGTAACGTGTTACAGAAGATAAACGTTGATTAGGTAAGTTGGGACAAGTTGGGAGACCCAGTCCTTCACGATTCCATCGAGTTGGTTAATAGTAATTGAAGCCGTAGGAGATTGGAATTGCTTCCATGAATGGCTGAGCATGCTGATCCTATGTATGTTGGCAAGGAAATTGTGAGGCAAGGATTTCTTCAGAATGTCCTTAATTTGGGAGACAGAAACCTAATTGAAGGCATTGAAACCCCTTTATAGGTCCGTGACTTGAATATTATGCCTTTAGAAATTCGTGAGGCTCTTCTAGATGCAGCTGCGAAGGGGTTTGATCATATAATGGTGGAAAGTGATTGTCAACAGTTGATCAATGCTCTTAATTCTAAAGTCCCTACTTCTGTTGATATTTTGAATATTGTAGAGGATATCATCCACCTTTCTTCTTATTTTATGGATTGTAGTTTTCACTTTGTTCCTAGGGGATGCAACACTGTTGCTCATTCTCTAGCTGGGAAGGCAGTTACCTTAACAGGGAGGACTAACTGGCCAAATTCCACTACTTGGTTGTTGGATCTTTGTAATTCTGACACCTTGTCATTTCCTTGTTCTTTGAAATGAATGCTGGTTTACCAAAAAAAAAAAAAAAGACTTGAATATTATGCATTAAATGCACAATATCAAAGTTGAACTGCTTTTTGGGACGTATATCTCTCTTCCATCTTTGACTATCGCAATAGGATCGAAACTATGTTAGAGATGAAATTGCTGTTTTTTTCACATATTTTCCAAGACCTAAACCATTCTCATCCTACCATTTAAGACTCTGGAGAGGCCATTTAAGACTTTGCACCCTCTCCATGGAAGGACTCTCTCAGTTTGATGTAATATGATTCAATTACATGTAATATTCTAAATCATCGACAATTATTAGATTTACCCTAGCCCTTGGTCATCACTTAACATAATTGAATTCTAAAACTCGTTGGGAAATCCTCTCTAATGATAAGAGCCAAACACTATGGAATTTAGGATTTACTAATGGGATATGGTCATCACTTAACATATTAACATATTTTCAACTATCCCAACGATAGCAAAAAGGCAACTGAAACCCAACTCTTCCTGTTGCTACAACTACAAGGGTTGTGGCCTCCATCCCTAGGTTACAAGGGTTCAAGTTTTGTTGGCCCTTATGATCCTAGTCCCCTTGAGTTTAAACAAGTTTTAGACTAAAGATTTGTTTTGGTAGGACAGTCTTGAGTTATGATCAGGGTCAAGTGTTTTACCTGATCCCATCCTACCATCTTGTAGGATATCCTAAGCCATAATTTACTAGACCCGCATTCTCGGCTGGTGCCGCGCTAGTGGACTCTGGGCTCTCCTAGGAATGCAAGTACTAGGCAATTGCTTCTATTGTAAAAGGTCCTCAAGCGAGAATTGAGTTTCAAGCTCTTATAGAAATCCTAATGTTAAATATAGCGTAATTAAACTAAGTCTCGGAATATTGAGAGATGAACTTATTTGCTATATGTTGGCAATGTTAGTAATTTCAATCTAGATCCATAAAATAACTACAGGCATTGCTTAAATGCAAACCTTAATATGAACTAAGAAATGCACTGGTTCATGATTATTTGAACCCCACTCCAAAAATAAAAATAAAAAAGCAGTTCATAATTAATGAAACACCACACCCTATAGTCTCCTCTTTGACAATGATATAGATTTCATTTTTTCGTTGATCTACGCAATATCTTTGATTCAATTGACGTTCTTTTTTATTAAGACAAATTAAATATAGACCTCCTGTGTTTGCAATCAATTACATCTACGAAGAAAAAAATTACAGGTGCTTCTTATTGCTTCATGAGCTGTCTATTTATAGCTTTAAATTTTAACAATAGGGAGAATCTGTAATTAAATTTTTTTCAAAGATAATAGGTGTAATTAATTGTAAACAAAGTGAGTCTATATAATTTGCTTTTCCTTTTTTTTTTTTTCAAAGATGGCATCCTGATGCAGGTCGACGGTTACTTTCCCCTGTCACAAATTAGTAATTTTGGATGAAGAAAGCAGTTTATTCCATCTTTATAGATTGCATTACATGATCACGAGAAAAACTATTTCGAATTATCCAAACAATAACATACTAGACATAACAACTAAAAGAATATAAGTACATAGTTTTTACAGAAACAGGTAGGAGATGGCTCCTGCTGTGGAGCTTCTAAGATTGAGTAGTGCCAGTACATTCGGTAGGGAAGCTCTGAGGAAAGCGTTTCTTGTCTGTGCAATAGTTGTAGATCATATAGTTCTTCTGGACCCATCTCAATCTTCTTTGGCTTGCCACGTCCAAGGATTGAGAGAACCAGCTGTTTTTGCTAGATGTAGAGGAAGCAGAGCTGGATTTGCAAGAAGATGACCCAGAAGACCAAACACAGGCATTCGCATTGAAGTTGCGGTAGGAAGCAGTGAAGGGAGCTTGAGTCCAATCAGTCTTGATGAGGCCACCCCTGGTAGCCCAGTCATCAGCATTCCAGAGACTGGAATAGATCCTCATGGGTTGATTTTTTGGGAAGGGAACACCTTTTGATTCCAAGTTCTTAAACTGTCTTATGGGAGTGCCATCCACAGAGAATCTGAAATTTGATATAACACTCTGATTAGGGCAGTACTAGGAAATGGCGAATTTACAAAATACAACTCAATTTTGGTGAATGAAATGGATATATTAATACCAGTAAAGCTTACTTACATGATTGTTTGAGGATTCCAGAGGATAGAGTAGGTGTGGAAATTGGCAGTTGGGTCGAACCAGAGATAGAACTGCTGCTCTCTGTTGCCTTTTCCTTGAGTGAACACGTTTGTGTGAAGAATATAAGGATCTCCACTAAGGTTTCCCAAGAACTCAAAGTCTATCTCATCCCATGATGACCCCTTTGAAGATAACTGCAACATAATTGAATTTTGCTTTTGAATCAGAAAATTAATCTACTAAAATCCATTAAGATGGAAATTTTATATGAGAATAGCAAAACTACTGAAGAGATTGAGGTATATGTAAATGGAAGCTTACATAATAGGCAGTGACTGTGCCAGCAGAGTTGCCAGGAACAAGCTTGAGCTGCATATCAATCTTTCCAAACAGATACTCGTTATTGGATTGGAAACCAGAGCCGGATGTTTTGTCAAGTGACAGAGCGAGAAGTTGTCCATTGTTTAGTATTTTGGCACGACCATCACCCCAGGTGAGAGTGAAATCTTGATAGAAATTACTAGCAGAGACAGCCATTAGAGAGGTGCCCAGTAGCACAAGCACCAACAACAATGAAGTAGTGAAGGAAGAAGATGAAGATGAAGATGGAAAAGAAGAAGAAGCCATGACCATGAATGGTTTGTTCTGAACTTGTGGTTGCAATGCAACTCCATAGTCCTATAGACATATATATATAGCAGAAGGGAAGAGGATGTGAATCACGTGAGAAGTAAAAGGCACAGGGAAATTCATGGGCTCCTCATGGTTGAAAGCTGAGTAAGTTACAGGCTGGATCAGAATCTCCACCAAATAGTGTAGTTGCCAAGTTGGTGATGAAATCTGGAAGCTGGCATGGCTTATTGGACGTAAAGGAGCAAAAAGAACCAATGCTTCCTTATAGATGACATAATCAAGTATTCAAGAATTTAATAATTGACTTGGAAACAGAAGACCCAAATGGAGCTACCCATTGAGGCTGGCACCTTTCGCCTTCAATTATATTCAAAGTGGTTAGTTGTAGGATTTTGATTGAACTCCAACTCCAACTTCCAATAGAGGTTTTAATAATTGCAAATTCTATTTCTTTTTTCTAATTTGTAATTGCAAAAGGAATCAGAACTGTACATGAAAGTTTTAAATGTAAAAATATCACCCAGAAAAGAAAAAAATCATGTATGATCATGCATCATCCACAACTACATTAAATTCAATCAGATTGGTCTCTGGTTTGTATTGATATAATTGGTGTCTCTGTACTCTGGTTGTCTCAACTCTCAAGTACTTGGGACTGACCAGATTTTCTAAGATGAAAATAAAAACTGGGGAACAAAACCAAAGGCGGCAGGTGGAAGTGGAAGTGGTCAACTCTCATTATATAAACCAGATACAAACCGGATAAGGCACACCGGAACATTTTATAGGACTTGTGCTTTCAGCTTACTCGGTTCAAAATTGAAGAACTAAAAGCCAACCAGGACAGCCAGCTCACGCCCCGTGTAAACTCCACACAACCCAAGAACTTGAGGGTCCAATCTCACCTCCCCTGCTTCCGCCCCTTTCTGGTTTAGCTTGATTCCATTTCCATGGAGGATTTGATCTTTACTTGTAAAAATATCCAAACTCGGTTTTGGATATCTATCAGTTTCTATGAGAACAAGCAAGAACCTTCCTTTTCTCTCCAGGCTCCAGCTGTTATTTATTACTAGCTACCTGCTCTTCCGTTGCTTACAGCTCAAACTTCAACTTCATTCGATGGTCTTATCTGATTCCGACGCCATGAATTTTCTAGTGCTTTTCTACTTCAATCCACTTCTCTCCTCTCCTTTTCCCATTGTGTATATATATGTCCTTGACTTGTACTGTGCAAACACAACAACCCACATCAAGCATGCACTCTAACTAGCTGTTATGGTCATGGCTACTTCTACAGCTTCGTTTTCCTCCTTCACTAACTCACTAGTGTTGGTGTTTGTGCTACTGGGCACCTCTTTGATGGCTATCTCTGCTAGTAATTTCAACCAAGATTTCACCATCAATTGGGGTGAGGGTCGTGCCAAGATACTTAGCAACGGGGAGCTTCTCACTCTGTCACTTGACAACACTTCCGGCTCTGGCTTCCAGTCAAATAAAGAGTATTTGTTTGGAAAGATTGATATGCAGCTCAAGCTTGTTCCTGGCAATTCTGCTGGCACAGTCACTGCCTATTATGTAAGCTTCCATTTACTTGCTACTGAGTTTACAAGTTAAATAGATTAGTGGATATTTTGCTCTGACTCAAAAGTGATCAATTCTGTTGCAGTTAGCTTCCAAGGGAGCATCATGGGATGAAATAGACTGGGAATTCTTGGGAAACCTGAGTGGAGATCCTTACACTGTTCACACAAACGTGTACACTCAAGGCAAAGGAGACAGAGAGCAGCAGTTCCATCTCTGGTTCGACCCAACTGCCGATTTCCACACCTACTCTGTTCTCTGGAATCCCCAAACAATCATGTAAGCAGGCTTTATATTTCAAATTTTGACTCTGTAAGTGCCATTTCTACTGCTGTTCTTATTGGATTGGTTTACTAAATTGCAGTTTCTCGGTGGATGGCACTCCCATAAGAGAGTTCAAGAATTTAGAATCGAAAGGTGTTCCATTTCCAAAGAACAAACCCATGAGAATCCATTCCAGTCTCTGGAATGCAGACAACTGGGCTACTAGAGGTGGGCTCATCAAGATCGACTGGACCCAAGCTCCATTCACTGCTTCTTACCGTAATTTCAATGCCGATGCATGTGTTTGGTCTTCTAGGTCGTCTTCCTGCAAGTCCAATTCTCCCTGGTTCTCTCAATCGCTGGATTCTACTGGGCAACAGAGATTGAAATGGGTCCAGAAGAACCATATGATCTACAACTATTGCACAGACGCGAAACGATTTCCTCAGGGCTTCCCTACCGAATGTACTGCAACCACTCAATCCTAGGAACGCCATGATCGCACCTTTTTTCTGTAAAATCTATGTGCAGACTTACTCCTCCTATGGTTATGACCAATTGACCATGTAATGCAATCTGTAAATATTCTACCAATCT
Source organism: Hakea prostrata (assembly GCF_041222555.1). NCBI lineage: Eukaryota > Viridiplantae > Streptophyta > Magnoliopsida > Proteales > Proteaceae > Hakea > Hakea prostrata. The sequence goes on from NC_142600.1 coordinate 5,164,928, forward strand.
GTAAATATATGCTTTACTCAAAAGAGAAAGATATCTGCGGAAGTCTTACGTTTCATGAATATTAAATGATTGACGCAAAAAAAGCAAGTCAAGCGGAATTCTTCAGCCAATGTCTGGCGTTGATACGTAATGATTTGTAGAACTGTATATTAATTAAAATGATCGTGCTTTTCGATCTGGAGATACAAATATATGACTTAGCACATATCTGGTCATTTATGGGGTGTAGGCTGAACGAACTCACGAACTCTCTAGGGTGAGTGTGTCCTTTGCTGTGTACGTATATTTGTCGTGCATTGCAGTACGCCAAGAAAAACGGTAGCTGTAAATTTCAAATCTGATGGTTTAAGATTAAAACCCTCAAAAGTGCGAAGAAGAACATGAACTAATCCATTGTTTTGGTTCTTGATTGTACCCACAACGATTCGGCTGCAACAGATTAGTCATCTTGAGAAACCATGGGTAGAAAAAGAAACCAATCGACTTTAAATCAAGGGGAAAAGGGGGGAAAATCCGAATTTAAATTACAGAGCTATTTATTTGGATTCTAGAGAAGAAGAATCTTACTTGAAGTTGAACAGCCTTAGAGAGGATTGGTGTGTAGATCTGAAGAGTAACGGCAGCTGCTGCATCCTCAAATCTTCTCTTCTTCTTCCTCGAAAAAAAACACTCAAATTCTCTCTCATGGCATGCTTCTCTCTCCAACATTATCAATGTCTCCGTCGCCAGTCCTCATCGTCGAGGTCAGAGGAAGGATTCATTTGCTGTTTTAGCTAGGCATTTGCGCAAAGTCCTACGGTAAAAGTCTTGTTCGCTGGGACAGCTTAGGAGACTGGCAATGGGGGGCTCGAGAATATCAATGGTTCCTATAAGGCTATAACATGACCATGGAGAAGATCTGCAAACCGATGGTTTAAGATTAAATCCCTCAAGTGCAGAGAACTTGACTAATCCATTTTTTTGGTTCTTGATTTTACCCACAACATTCGGCTGCCGTTAGTCATTCTTGAGAAACCATGGGTACCAACAACCATACAACCAATTTTAACTTCTCTTACAAGAAATTTTCATCTATTTTTTTTTTGGGTTGGGTCGGGCAGCACAGGCAGTGAGGTTCCATCGGAAAGTAGGTAAGGGGAGGGGACAACTATTTTTTTTAGCAAATTTTAAAACTTAAAAACTTTAAATATAAAAAATAAAATTTATATTTACCAATTTTAACTTCTAATTAACAAAAAAGTAAGACAAGCAACTTGCAATTTCACCCAAAAAAAAACTTATAATGTAAGGGCAGTAAATTTAAATGTGCAGTCACAAATTATAATTGCACTTAAAAAGAACTCTTCGTGAAAGTCGAATGCACATCTCCTGTAAAGTCACCTGTCCCTTTGAGTTAAGGATTTCAAATAATTTTATACTATTTTATCTTTTAAGTTGAGGTTTGATGATTCTAAAATAAAATGGACGATCAAAAGATTAGAACCATATAATTGTAGTTTTCCACGTGGCACCCAAAGAGAGAGACTGCACTGTTATGCACCAGCAAAATGATCTTACATAGTTACATGTCATTATATAATTCTATATCATCATAGAAATACATGTCTGTCTCTAGCAAAATTCACTGACCCATCAGTTAAAACAACATTTTTTTGCCTCTACAGCCAAATTTAGAGAACATGAAGAAAAACAAGATATTGGTAAAGGTGCTGTAAACGAAGTACTGGAATATTACTTCCGAACCCAAACATTACAAAAGGGACACAAACCAAGCGTATTGGCCATTACTAGGAATTCAACGAGTTACAAAACTACCACTGTGCAACACACGGTTTGGAGCCTGTACAGAGGCTATAAATATCCAAACTACAGATTAACAATCAGGAAGAAGTCCACTGCCAACCTTTGCATTGCTGTGTAGTTCATTTATCCCATTCTGAGTCAAGGTGTAGAGGGCCCACCGTCCGTATGTGCTCTTCTGGCCTTCTTGGCAGCTGACTGGCGTAACCAGAAGATGGTTGACTCTTGTATCCAGAAAATTGCTGATTGTCTGTCGGCTCACCAGAGTAATGATTCCAGCCCATTAAATGGGGCAAGATGAACTGAAGAAGTGCAGAGTCATCAGAAAGCAAGACCCAAAATCTTTGGATTGTAAATCAGTCATAAAATGCACTGTAGTGATATACCATTGATATATATTATGGGATGTGGATGTGCTTCTAACATGGCGATGGCAGCCTCCCGTATTAGGGGTGGTGAGACCAAGGAAGTCTCATGTTTGAGCATCCAAACGTCCACACCTCCCCCCCCCCCCCCCCCAAAATGGGGCCTATGGGGCCCCAATCAGTCCAGGTCAGACAGTATGCAATGACTGGCTATGTGCCTAACAGCTGATCATCTACCACAAGATCATTGCACAGATGCACCACAAATGCTACAGAATCACAAACTAAATTTGCCCTGGAAAAATAAAAAACGGTTCCAACAATATCTTACACTGAAAGTTGTGTTAATGACTGCAAACTCGGCACTTGTAACAGGAACAGAGAGGCGGTCATTAGTTTTCAGGTTGTTGTTGACAACAGCTGTGAAGAAATAAATGTCAGCATATCTTTCAAGAAAGAATGGAAACCAGTAGCACAAAGTTTATTCAACCCTGACAAACAAATTGCCAAAATTGCAAACAACTAGTGACAGAAATAGAACAAGAAGTTCAATATCAGACAAAAAAAGTAAATAAACCATACACAGAGACGGTAATAAGACTCATAACAGATCACCGATGGTTGACTTCCTCAATATCACTTAGCACTGTGGAAGAGATTGAATATCTACGCCTTAAAATTTATGTAAAAACACACCATGACAACATAAACTGTCACAAACACATTTAATCCACTAAATGTAAACAAACCTCCAATCATAGACCACAAATAATCAAGTCAAAATTGAAGAAGGAAAGGTGGTCAAGCATGGTTGTCAACGCGCTGCTTAAGTGACACTGTCACCTGGGCAAGTTTTGGTTGTTTTGTTGGTCTCACCCCTGCACCCAGCCCCCTCCCACCATCGAGACACTGTGACAACTATGAGATTAATAGGGACATGAGTTTCCATTATGAGATGTTCAGAAAGGAAGCCAAGTAATGGTGGATTGCCTTTGATGAATTGTACACCCTATGCAGGCCTATGGTTAAGTAGCTGCCCTGCTTAAACGGTACTTTTAAAAAAATATATGTAGAACTATAAAATTCAATTCTGGTACTAATCTGGTAATCCCATTCACCAAGGCATTCATGAAAAGATTGAAATTAGTGAAGCAAGAAAGAGGTATTGAGGTGAAAAAGCTACCTTGGGGGCAGAAGAGACGATCCTATTCCACAATGGTCACAAGCATGAGCAATTTTTATCTTTTCTTTTACGGGTTCTCAGTTTTTTCCCAGTTCTACATATAGTTTTTTCCGGTGGAAGTTTTACCCCTTTAACTGTCTCATGCAAACCATGTCCACAGAGTTCCCAGCGTCTACTGAGAGTCACACAGAGCTCTACCAGATAAAGGAGTGGGGGAGTAAGGAGCAGTGAGACACGGTTAATGGAAATTTGAAATATCATGGTAAGAGGGTGGAATCAGAAACAAGGTCAAGGTAGGGCACTTCAAGTAAATATAGGGTGACTATTTTGGAGGGATAGTAACAGCCTCGAATAACAACTAAAAAACGAAAAAGGACAAAAATGACAACTCCGTAAGCCCTGTCCAAAATCAACTGACGCTGTTGCAGCATTTGCAGAAGTTCTGTAAAAGTAGAACATCATGTTTTAGAAGACTATCTAAAAGATTTGACTCACTACTAATCCACAGTGAACTGGTCGGAGCACAGGCGGCGCCTTTACGACTTACTAAGAACCAGCATGATCAAATGGACAAAATGTATGGTAGTCTAACCTCAGAATAAAAACCCTAATGTAAATCTTTGATGTTGACCAAAGCAATTCCATTCCCTATATATCTGATCAAATTACAAATATTAAGCTGTATATGGACATAAGCAGGAATTCTGCAAGAAACAAGGAGAAATAAATTGAAAAGAACATAGGTGTTATGCCCCCTACTTCATGAATTCATACACCAAAGGTACCAAGCAAATAAAAAATATACTAAGACAACGGAAAGGCTTACTCAAACTAAAGAAATAGCCACCACCGTCTGCTATTGGGCTTAATGATAAGCTTTTCCTCACCTGACCAGCAAGACTGTTACACTAAATGCTTGTCAATTAACAAAGCTCAAAAGAAAAATACAAAAAATTCTAAACTAGGGAAAACAGAAATAACATGGCCCATTAAAATGTGCCTTTTCCTCATATCGAAATCTCAATCTTACATTAGTCCTGTTAGTATGGCAGCATTGTTTTCTCAGCAAAAGATAAAAGACTACCAACCTTGTTTTAATAGAAGGATCATGGAAAAATTCACAGGAATCATTAGGCCGCAGGCTTATCACAGATCCAATCTCAGTCGGCGATAAAGAAAATACCTACAAGTTATACAATTTTCAAACAACGAGTCAATCTTAACATCAGAAACTGTGTCATGTTAAACAAGATGCATTTGAAAAAACATAAACCCAGTCAACATATAAGCACTTAAACTGTTTTGGTTTGAACAGGAAGCAATGCATCAATTCCACCCATGGCTTGGCAGCTATTTGCAGCTACAGGTCTTACCTATCTGCATAAAATTTAATCATATGTCTAACACTTTGGTATGCATTGTGACAAGCATCCAACTGCACACAAGACCCAAGGTTTGAACTCATTGACCCCAAAATGCAACCAAATGCAGCTTTTAGTGATGCTGGGGAGCTTGAAACCCACTCTTGCAGGAGAGGCGAACAGGCCTTGAAAGGCCTCTTTAATAGGCTTTTCCAAACAAACCCTGTTTATGATGAATGGTGGCTGGAATCACCAACTGAAATCAAAAGTATATCTTCATTGCTGTTTTTTGATCAAATAAGCACTGCTATTTTTTGGAAAAATCTCAGGTTATGATAAGTAAAAAGTAGTTGGCTAATATTCAGACTCCACATGCTAATGCCTGTTATAGATCAGAAATGCTCTTGGAATCCACCAAGAGATGCCTAGAAGATTAGGCTGAGGAATAAACCTAACCATAGATTTGGAGACATTTCAGAGCAAAGGAGGACTATCCTGGACCGAATTTCAAGCAGTTTTTGGACAGATCAGATCTGCTGATCTGGTGCTATAGAAATTCCCCCAGACCTGGAAATTTTGTTGCATGATTCTGAAGATTCATCTGTCATACTAAATCTGAGCATTAGAACACTGCAGCATTTCGGATTTGTGCTTGTTTAGTGATTTGTGGCCTTTGTTAAATTCTTTCATCATAAAAGGTTGATCTAAACTTCCCATCAATTCTTAGTTAGCCCATTCCCAAGTGGCTTTTGTTATTTTGATGAGTATACATTTCTTTTGTCTTGAGACTGTTTAACTCCTCCAGTGTGGAAAGGTTTTTATTACCCTTTTTGGTTTTATCTCTTCCTTGAGCAATTGAATCTTCTTTTAGTTTGAGCACCATTTGCGGCCTCACTTAGGGCCTTGGCTCTTACTTGGGATCATGTTAAGTGGATGTGTAATATGAACCCAGGCCCTCACCACCATGCAAATGAGTACAGAAAGAAGGCAATAAAGGCCTAATCCAGGTTAACAAATAAAAACAAATCCATGAACCCCCCCTCCCCCCCCACCCCCAAAAAAAAAGGGAAGCAACCACATGGCATTATGATTGACAGCTGTTGCATGGACAAATCATACACTGGCAGAGTACCTGTGTTGATATGACAGAACGCGGATATGTATGATGGGCATGTACGACAGGCAACCAAAACTTGAACACTTGCACATAGCTGGTGCAGCAGAAGAAGAAGAATAATAACGACAATAACAAGAAGAAGAAGAAGAAGAAGAAGAAGAAGAAAGAACAATAACCCACTTCTTTTGAGAAATTAAAACCCCACTGGCACATATAGCCAAGTTTCTCTACCCATATCCACTGTTAGGCATATACTGCAGTATTCAAATATCCAAGTTTAAACCATTAAAAACGATGAAAGGAAGACGGAACAAATGACACAACAAAGGGAAAGCACAAAAACTACCTGCTTCTTTTGCCAATCATATTTCCGTGGCCCAATTGCAGGCCAGAAAGTCAACATCATTGAACCCATCCGCTCAACTTTGGAACCTCCTGACTGTCCATGAAAAGAATTAGTATTCAAATAAAAAGTATAATCCATACCTAACAAGAAGCTGCATTGAATTATAGGCCAAGACAAGTAAAAATATATAACTAAGTAAACCATACATACATCCAGTTTCCTATATGTTGGAAGTAAAGGCCTCAAAGATAGAGCAGCTTTGCCCTTAAAAACAGTATAATCCGCAAAGATCTTGCTTGAGTAATTCCCTGAAATAGAGAGACAGAATATAGATAATAAAAAACATAATAAACATCATAAAAGGAAGTACATTAAAATTTAGCAGAAGGCAATCATTAACAAATTCCTGACTCGAAGTTACGATGCCAGCCTGAAAAGGGAGGTCCTGCAGCCAAGTGCATTCTTTGACATTACAAGCTCTCCCTGACAACAATTTCTCAGACACAGCATTCCTGTTTAAATAATGACAAAACCATAGATTAATATCTGCATGCTTTTGGTTTTTTTTTTTTTTTTTTTTTTTGGGGGGGGGGGGGTTGTGGGGGCATGTGTGTGTGAGTTTCTGCCTGTTGGCTGTCTAATACATAACTCATAAGAATTCCTATTCTATTGAAAGATTAGCCAATACTTAATGATGTATCATAGAGCAAAACAAACTGAAAACATGGGAAAAAAATAAGAGTTTCTCAAAGCAACAACTTGAAAGTCTAGTGCAACATACTAATCTCCCTTCCAAATTCAATACATATCAAGCCACAAGCAATTATGAGTCTGAATCTTCTGGAAGTAGAAACATGTTAGCCACTCAACCCTACAGTGTATAAAAACCTGCTCAGCTCAACTGTATGTGTTTAACCATAAGAAACTTGTGGCATATGCTTCAGCAACTAATTTGATGTAATTACAAATACCCATATCATAAATGTGTGTACTCTTGATCTGGTCAAAGCATAAAAAGAGAAGAATATAACTTCAACAATCTTGAAATATTTCATTACTATGGCTGGAAACAAAGAAAATTCAATGAAAAAGAAAGAATCTTCAAAAGCAAATTTGCTAGTCTATTCTCAATCAAATGATGGAAAGAGAGAAATGACCTGAGATGAGTTCATGTAACACTTCATAGCCGATTCTGTTTTTGACCAGTAGAAATACCTAGATACGTAATCCAGGGACTGCTCTGTCTATTATAAAATAAAGTCGCAGGCAGAAGGAACTACTAATTATTTCTAATGTACAACAGTAATTGTCTAAAACTGAAGAAAACTATAACAAATGATAACATAGTCTAAAAGAAAGCAATGGTTTGTGTTTAAACAAATTGGAATGAACTAGAAAGAAAGCTGAGGGATTGAAATGTTGACAAGGCGGCGAAACAAGTAAGTGCAAGAGACGTGACACACTGAGATAATGAAACACCTCTGCTATGCCCATAATATAGTCTTCTCCAAGCTTAAAATTGTCGAGGTATTCCATGTACTGTACGGCAATTTATCCCGACATCACCTCTTTACCTCAATACTTCATAACAACGGTTAATGGGTAGAATAACTAAAAGATAAAGCAGCCATCTCTGGATTTACAAGCAGCTTATGACCCGGGATACAGAGATACATCCTTCACAACCAATGTCAGGATTCAACAGCATACCTGAGCCACTGATATAGGGTTCCACAACTATGATAAAGTTTAAATGATTAGACATGCGGAGAGAAATTCCACAGATATGCATACATCAACATTTACGGTCACAAAGTGCTTTCATTTGTTCAAACCAGAAATACAAACGATTTGACTTCCCAGGGTTAAGACTACTCTGTCAAGATGTCAAAAATATTTGGAATCCGGAATACTCTACTGGATAAATATCGTGAAGAGAGAAACTAATTGAAGTTCTTAACACAAGTGAAACCAACATTTTCAACATCGAAGACCGACAACTTCAAGCGTCAAAAAAAACTTAAGCATGTAAACCTAGGAAACGTTCTAGAAAAAGAAAACCACAAAACAAATGAGAAAGTCCAGTGACGAGGAAGAGTTGCTCTCACCTGCACAACACGAACTGAGAGAGCTTCAACATCTTGGGTTGAAAGTTGAAAATTGAAAGTTGGTAAATGGTAACGGACAGAGAGAAAGAGAGGGAAGCGAATGACAGGAAAACGGAAAGCCCTTCCCCTAAATTTAAATAAAATCAGAGCTTAGCTGAGTTTACTCGGTTGAACTGGGTCCAGCGGTACCGCAATTAAAATCCCAGTCTATATAGTTTGTAACCCGTACAGGATTTAAACCGGGAACCGGGATCCGGGTTAGTGGGTTAGTCCCCGGCCGATTCTGATCCCATCTGAATTCGAATCGGCCTGGAAAACCCTACAATCAGGCCTGAGTGGTGAAATATCAGGGATTAGTCCGGCCCGGATTGTGATTATATAGAGATAGGCCCAATGGAGTCCGGATCACCTCCACATCAGGGTGGAACAATATGCTCCTTGATGTTTTCTCACCCCCATCATCATTGGGAGAATAAAGTATTTTCTTAATATTTCTCACCAAGCAAAGGTGGTGGAGCTTACATGAAATCTATGAAATCCCACCTATATTTTATTTTATAAGTATTTATAGATGAGCACAGTACTATCTTGTGGTGAAAAAACACCAAAGGAGCAAATTATTTTCACTTGACAGGGAGGCAATCCAGACTTGGCCCAACGTTAGGGGTGTAAATGGATAATCGAAATCCGCTTCCGAATTCGCATCCGCATCAGTTTAGGGGTATCCGAATCCGTCCGATTATTAATAGGATTAGGATATAGTATACCCCTTTCTTACCGATTATTATCCTTCCGATAAAATTATCCGATTAAGTTACTTCTTTAGATTTATTTTTCTTACTTTTATAAATTTTACCTATGAGATGAGACCTTTTTTTTTAGATTTTCTTTTAAAATAGCTACCAAAGTTATTAAATTCTTAAATTTCAAACCTAGCCCTCACAACTAAAAAGGTAAAGATGTAAATAGGTAGTCTGAAAACTTGTATTCAATCTATATTCATGCCCATTTATAAAATTTTACTTAAGAAAATAACTATCCGATTATCATCCGAATCCGACAGAATCCGTCCAAAAACCGATAAGATATTATCCGAATCCGTCCGAATATAATAGGATGCGGATATGGATATACCACTATTCGATCCGAATCCGATCCGTTTACACCCCTACCCAACGTGTCACTAATTAGTCGATGCTTGATTAGGAAACATGTTGGACTCGGAAGATTAATAAGTGGGGACTCATATTTGGTAGATATGTGACATTTATCCCAATATCACATTAAATGGTTAAAATTCATTTATAAGTCACATCAATCACTCATTTAATGTGACTTATAAATTGTTTTCAAACATTTGATGCGATTTTGGGATAAATGGCACACATGACACGTCTATAAGGAAATGAATGGTCTACTTAATAAATTTCCTAACAAATGGAAGAGTAGTAGGATGGTTAGGAACCTGCTTCTTAATGGAGAGGTCATGAGTTCAACTCCTACTGACGGCATATATAATATTACTATCCCTACATATAAAAAATGCTTTTGTACCAAAAAATTTCCTAATAAATAGTTCACTAGTTGGACCAACCTTTTTCCTTTTTTTTTTTTTGTCTATAGTATAATTTGCAAAAATCTTGCTTGAGTAATTCCCTGAAATATAGAGACATAATATATAAAGAAAACCATAATAACCATTGACGAAGGAAGCAGATAAATTTTGGCTGAAAGCAATCATAAATAAACAACTGATTTGAAGCTACAAAGCCAGCCCGAGAAGGAAGATTCCACAGCCAAATTCTATCTTCTATCTTTGACACTACAAGCTTTGACCGAGCAACCAAGCATGCATGTACAACACTTTATATCCCATTTCCTAGATGCATAATTTAGGGTATGTTTTGCCCATTACAGAAAAAACTTTAGAATATATAGTAACATAGTCTAAAAGAAAGCCATTATTTGTGATTAAAGAAATCAGAATGTACTAGAAAGGAAGCCAAGGGAGACAAATAAGGAAAGAAAAATTTTAAATAATAATAAATGAAGCTGCCACTGCTGTGCTGTGTCTAATGTGGTCTCCTCCAAAGCTTTAATCTGCCAGTATCTTGCATGTAATTGTAGTCATTTATCCCGGCTTCACCTCTTTGCACCATGCAACTCTGATGCTTTGTAAATTATTACAATAGTTTATGGATAGAAGTAACCATTCTTGAAAACTATTGTCGATCACGGATGTAACAATTCTTGAAGTATTGAAAACTAAAAGATAGAAGTAACCATTCTGGATTTCCAAGCAGCTTATGATCATGGATGAATAGAAGTGTCCTACACAACCAATGCCAGGATCCAACTCTGTTTAGGATCATTTGAAAAACAGAGAAATGATACCTCGTCTGCTGATGTATGGGTCCACAAGACCACAACAATAAAAAAAGTATAACAGGTTAGACATTCAGACAGAGATTTCAAAGATTTATAATATATACTATACGAAGCGTCGAACCCAAAACATATGCGTTAAGAAATGCCGATCATTATAGACCTAACAACCCTTTAATAGTAAAATCAACTAAACGTAGGCTCTTTTTTGTATCAATTCTCATTCTTTATTATGGTTATTTTAAATAAAGGGATAATTATTGTTGCTCCCTTGTACTCTGATTTTATTACTACTTTATCCCCTCTATTTTTTAAAATTGCTAATTCAACCTTTAACTTTGTTTAAAATTACTAATGCCCCCTTCCGTTAAGCTTAGTTAGTTTATTGATGATGTGGCATCTATATATTTTTTCAAAAACCCAAAAATAACCCTCCAATTATCTCTTTACTTATTTACTCTTTGCAATTTCTAATACTATCCTTAATTAACTATGGAGAAAAATTAACTTTAAATTAAATTTTCTTTTCTAAAGAGAAACTACTGATTAAAGAGAAGACTTGATTTTTCTTCTCTAAAAAGAAATCGCCGAATAAAGAAAATATGTGATTAAATAAAACTTAAAATAGAAACTAAAATATTAAGAAATATCAAATGTAATTCAAAGTTGAAAATTGAAAATCTCCTAATATATGCTAACCATTGTACAAAGTGTGTGGTCCCACCAAAGTCAAATTTTATTGTAAAATATAAGATTTTAAGGATATAATTGACATTCAATATAGTTTCTAAAAATGAGGGTAATGTTATATTTTGTAACTTTTTAATTTTAATGAAGGGCAAAATAGAAGCTACATATTTGATGTTAACAACCACTTAACACCGTTAGAAGTGAGGGGGCCAACAGTAATTTCATAAAGAAAGATTTTTGATTAGTAATAAAACCAAAGTACAAGGGGGCAATAGTAATTATCCCTAAAATAAATAAGTACAATAATTTATCATTAGTCAAGAATGAAAAATAGTTTGGTGAATTTTATCGAAAATAAATTATGGAACGAAAATAAGTTTGGTGTCAAAATAAAAAATTGTTAGTAAATAAAAGTGAGCGAGTGAGCAAAGAGGGAAAAAAATGGTTTTTATAAAAAAAATATGTATGGACTATTTTACCCTCATTTTAACCATAAAATTTAAAGTAAACCTGTGCATAAGTAAAGATAATTAAATTCTCACCATACTTAATAATAGACAAAAAGTTCATTATAAAATTTTGAAGTTTTTCTATTATTTTAAATAAAAGTAAAACTCATAATAGATGTCAAACAACTACGACAACACCAAGCCAAAAAAAAAGACAGAACAAGGCAAGAAGAAAAAAGGGGAACAAAAAAAGAGGAAAAAGGGGCAAGAAAAAAAGAAAAGAAGAACAGGGAAGAAGGAAAAGAGGGAAAGAGGATGACTATTTTACCCTCATTTACAAGACAGAACCACAAAGAAGAAGAAACCAACCGGCAAAAGTCAGAATTTGGAGGTTTATTATTTAAAAAATAAAATCAGTAGAGCCAACAATTAAAATAAGAAAATTCAATGACGTAATGCCAAAAGCCTAAAATAATAAAAAAATCTCATAATTGATAATGATAATTGATAATAAAAAAAAAAACCTAATCTAGACCAATCAATTTTCAGAGTAGAGAGAAAACCTTAAGAGTAGATAAAAAGTCAAATGAGAATTAAATATACTGTAGAGACTATATTATAAGTGATAAACATTTATGGTGGCTGTTAAGCAGGGACATTACATGGGCTATCAAATCCACTAACAATCCCAGTACTGCTGAGTCATCAATGCAAGATGGAGTTTAGATAGTCTCCCTGATGGCTATTAACAATAGGGATGTACAGAATTAAGGTAATGAGATTTATTTTTTTAAAATATTTTATTATTTTTTACTTGTAAACTCTACATAATTTATAATTGTAACCAAGAAACTTAATTTCACCGAAATTTGGCAAAATATTGCCGAATTTCGGCGATCTCGCCCCTTGGCGAACCGAAACGAGATGTTTTAAATGTCGCCGGAAAATCGGCGAATCAAATGAAATTTGCCGCTGCTATCTCGATCGTTGATTTTCCGATTGTTGAAGGAGAGGAAGAGGAAGAAAGAAAGAGAGAAAGAGAAAGAAACAGAGCACCGCCGCTGCTATCCCGATAGTTGAAGGAGAAGAAGAAGAAGAAAGAAAGAGAGAAAGAGAAATAAACAGAAGTAGCAGATGTGATGCTAGACGCTGCTATCCCAATTGTTGAAGGAGAAGAAGAAGAAGAAGAAAGAAACAGAGTAGCATACTAAAAGTATACAACACCACCTTTGAACGCATTCAGCCCAGGTATATCGGCGAAATCTCGACAAGATTTCATTCCTTTGATTGTAACCCCGCAGCTCACAACACAAAGTACTTCCAGACTCCGCAAGATAACGTTAGGTTGAAAATAATACACGTGACTACGTGAGTGCCAAGATGCTACAATACAAACTATAGGACAAATGCTCTCATTTGTCACTGAAATGCCAATGGCCCACTACCGCGCTTTCTTTTAAAAATTAGTTTTTTTTTCTATTCTCTCGTGCTTCTTTTGCTTTTGTATATCGATCGTCGTGACAGTGGCTGACGAGTCTTATGTCCTTTTTCCAGTGAAGAGGAGTCACAGTCAATACCGAATACTCTACGCATCTCAGCACATGGTAATTGCTAATTGGTCAGCCACGGAATGAAATGTCAATAATAACCTCCATTTAACCTTTTGTGAGAAGTTTAAAATTTAAATCTATCCTAGAAAAAGGCGGTTGGTCTAATGGTCTTCTTACTCTGCTACCCATTTTCCTTCCTTAGTCGCTAGTTTCCCGCTGAATCACTTTGCCCTATGTAGAACAGCAAACTCAACACTTTATTATTGCTCTCTAGAGTCTAGACTAATAAGGTCAAGGGTTATCAAAAAAAAAATGAGAGAAAGAGAAAGATCAAGGGTTTTTGGTTTACCCTTTTTTTCTTTCCTTTATAACTTGATTTAGCATAAGGGTTTTTCATCATTCCTTTCTTTCTTCCTCAAACAATTTGTGAGCTCCAACATGCAGACAGAGAAGAGAGAAGTATTGGGTTTCCCTTTGTCGATGGTAATGGGTCCTATCATTATTCTGTTGTTATTTTTTGTAGTTACTCTGTACTTATTATTCTTGGGTTCTTCATCAAATTCGTAGAAAATCCATGAGATTTCTTATTTGGGTATTTTACAGGTCGCTCTGTTTGCTAAATCATGTCTTCTCGCTCCTGCATTTGTCAGCTGTAGGCTTCTATAGGATTGTTTCGTTTGTGAGTGAGTTGTGATGGAATCCAGTGGAAAACTTCCCATGGCAGGCGATAAAGAGATTTCAGGGAAAGGAGATGCTGGTGGAGCCGAAGTGGTTGTAGTGATTCCTGGCGAAAGGGAAGTACGGAAGGAGGAGGAGAGCAGAGTGGTTAGAGTTACTTCGACACACGCAGGTTCATACTCCCCTTCAAAGGACATGGAAGCTGTAGCTCAAAGGCATGCGAGTGTGGAGTCTCCTCAGAAAGGGGGAAGAGATTTAAATGCCGGATCCTCAGGGATTGGAGACTCAAAAACCCAAAGTGCAAATGTCTACGTTCATGAGTTGTTCTTCTCCGGAGATATCGAAGTTCACTCAGAGTCCTCACAAACCTCCCAAGATCCCCACAGGAACCCTAACTCAACGGCATTCACTATCCAGGTCTGTTTATTCCAAGCCAAAATCCAGGTTTGTTGATGTTTCTGGTCCTACTGCTTTGAATACCGTGGAGGAAACCAGCCCATTTGTGCAGCAAACTGCTTCTTTTAAATCGAACTCTCATTCTACTCCCAGGGAACATGTAAGAACTGCTCCTGTTACCCCAAGAACACCTTTAATGGCTTCTCCAGGTGGAGAGGAAGAGGATGAAGAGATCTATAAAACTGAAATCTTGAAGTCAAGGAAAATATCATTTAAGAAATGGAAAATCAGACTTCTCATTGAGTGGACTACTTTGGTTTGCATTATGGGGTTACTTATTGCTAGCCTAACTGTCCACGGATTGCAACACACCATGATATGGGGCTTGGAGATTTGGAAATGGTGTGTTCTGGTGACAGTAATTTTGTGTGGTCGTTTGGTTACTGATTGGTTAATCCATATTTTGGTATTTTTGATTGAAAGAAATTTTTTGCTAAAAAAGAAGGTTCTGTATTTTGTGTATGGATTGAAACAGAGTGTTCAGGTCTGCATTTGGTTGGGTTTAGTGCTTTTTGCATGGGTTTTATTGATCAACCGTGGGGTCAAGCGATCTCGCGATACCACTAAGATTCTGAACTATGTCTCCAGGGCTATTGCCTCATCTTTAATTGGAGCTTTTATATGGCTATTGAAGACTCTCTTGCTAAAGATTATTGCTTCTTCATTTCATGTTAATGCATTCTTTGATAGGATCCAAGAATCAATATTCCATCAATATGTTCTCCAAACTCTTTCTGGTCATCCATTGATGGAATTAGCGGAGACAATTGGTAGTTCTAGGAGTGGAGGTCAATTGAGCTTCAGGAGCACTAGAAAAGGAAAAGTAGAGAAGGAGCAAGAGGTCATTGATGTGGCGAAGCTCCATAAGATGAAGCAAGATATGGTTTCTCCCTCAACCATGAAAGGATTAATTAATGTGATAAGGAGCAGCGGCCTTTCCACTATCTCTAACACACTTGATGAGACTTTTTTTGGTGAGGATGGTGAACAGAAAGATAAGGAAATCACTAATGAGTGGCAAGCAAAGGCAGCCGCTATTCAAATTTTTAGAAATGTTGCCAAGCCGGATAATAAGTGAGTAGATCTTTCTGGGAATGCTTTTATTGTTTTGATAGAATACTGCTTTGTTATCTCACTTTTCTATTTTAAAATTTATGAACTAGGTATATTGATGTAGAGGACCTTCAGAGGTTCTTGAATAAGGAGGAGATCAATAGTGTTCTTCCATTGTTTGAAGGAGCCGTGGAGACTGGAAAGATTAAAAAATCAGCTTTGAGAAATTGGGTGGTAAGATGATACCACTCTTACTTGTTGAATTTGTTCTTGACATTTCATAAATGTTCATTATTTCTTCATCTCGAAAGTCAAAGTTCAGCAAATATTTGGTATATGCTAGCAAAATTAAAGACTACCGATGGTATCATAAGAAGTTTTCTCGCTAGTTCAACTTTGAGCGAATATAGTCTCAAACTACATGCCTGTCCAAAAGCGCCTTGATGGCATTTTCTTTTTCTTTTCTTTTAATGTAAAGAAATACATGAAATTAACTTTTTATCAACTTCATATTAATGAAAGATATGATTATCTTTATGTTGGAGAAAGCGAATTCATTTATGAATACTCGTGATAATGACCCTTCTTTTTTCTTGTGTGTAGGTAAAGGTTTACCTTGAACGAAAATCTCTAGCCCATTCCTTGAATGATACCAAAACTGCTGTGAAGCAGTTGAACACACTTATGTCCTGCATTATCATTGTTGTAATCATTATTGTTTGGCTCATTTTTATGGGGATTGCGACAACTAAAGTGCTTGTCTTCATCTCATCTCAGCTTTTAGTGGTAGTTTTCATGTTTGGAAACACTTGTAAGACTGTATTTGAGGCGATAATATTTGTTTTTGTGATGCATCCATTTGATGTAGGTGATCGTTGTGTTATTGATGGAGTGCAGGTAACTTCTTAGTGATCAAAGTGAAACATACAAATTTTCATGTTACTTATGTGGCTATGCGTGATATTTGATATTCTAACCTTGCAGATGATCGTCGAAGAAATGAACATTTTAACAACTGTCTTCCTGAGATATGACAATGAGAAGATATACTATCCAAACTCTGTCTTATCTACAAAACCGATCAGCAACTTCTACAGGAGCCCAGAAATGACTGACACTGTGGAGTTTTCTGTTGATGTCTCAACTTCGATGGAGAGTATTGGAGCTCTTAAAGCCAGAATAAAAGCGTATGTTACCTCTATCATTTATTGTCATCGTTACATTTGGGGCATTCAGTAATAACATAGAACTAAAATTAAAATTGATTGAAAATTATATTCATGTTATTCAACTTCTCTCCCTATTGTAAACCACTATATGTTGTTTGGATTATTGTAAGACAAGGATCGATAGCTCAGTGTCAAGGCTGGTTCAACTAGCTAGAAACTGAGAGTACCTACCAGGTTTTAAGTCTCTCAAACCATATATTGATTGCGACTTGGTACTTTTCACTGGCCAATTTGAAACTAAGTTCTTAAGGCCAAAAAGTTGTGGTTTTGTATTGTTATTTGTTTTGCTGCTTAGTTTTGGCATTGTGAACCCATCCATGGATTTTGGTTTTGATTCAAGTTCGTAGCATAGAAGGAACTTGTTCAATTATAAGCCACAGTATCTTTATGTTTTAGCACATGAATAACTTCATGATCTGGCATAGCTGAGGGTTCTTTTGTTGAGCAGTAACTTACACATTTAACATAGTAGAATCTCACAAGGTAGCCTCTTAGAGTAGCACTTGCTTCTGTGGTTGTTTATTTCTTTTTTGTATTCTCAGTAATTCAGATGATTTAGCCTATATGCATAGGCCATGAACTAGCTATTGGAGTTAAACTTCGGTTCCCATCCAAATATTTTCCCTTTTCATTTCCAATAAACTAGATGGGATTTAAGTCGTAATATAACTTTTGTTGAGTTCTTATTATCAATGAGGTATACCACTGTCTATTTGGGTTTTAAGCTCCACTGTTTTGTTTGCTTTTACCTTACCTTTAGATTGTTTTGGTTGTTCAGGTACATAGAAAATAAGCCTCAACACTGGCATCCCAAGCACAATGTGGTGGTGAAAGAAATTGAAAATGTGAACAAGATGAAGATGGCTCTTTTTGTTCTTCACACAATGAATCATCAAAACTATGCAGAGAAGACTAACAGAAGATCTGAACTCGTCATTGAACTGAAGAAAATATTTGAAGAGCTTTCTATTAAATATCATCTCTTACCTCAAGAAGTTCATCTTAGCTATGTTGGCTCAGGAACAACAGCACCGATGATCATTGGAAACTAATTGTTTATTAGATGGAGAATCATTTGGAAACTCGAGGCTATGTTTCCTCTTTATTCTGTTTTTCTCATATTCTGGTAATGTAACCTTAGGAATAGCTCACCTGCCATTAATACAAGGAAAAGGCCATTCTGTTATATATAATTGTACTGTGAAGAACTAGTGGGAAGAATTAGCAGTGACACCCACTTTATGTATGAAAAATATGGACACCTAGATTAGATTTTCATTAGATAATTTAGTCTAATTTGTTACAAAAAAATTATTAAATTACTGTTTTTTTTTTTTTTTTTCAATTTCAAAAATATCAATATCAAAATATGAAGGAAAAAAAAATGAATAAACAGTGATTAAATTTGTGCAATTTTGATATTTCTATAAATTTTAAAATTTGTAATTTATCCTTTAAGGCCGGTTCGTCTTCTTCATCTGCTATCCTTTACCTTTAATCCACTCAACTTCTGACATACCCAGAAAGAGTAAAAAAGGATCTGATTAATATTGATGATTACCCAAAACTGGAGTTTCATGACTGGGATGGGGTGGTTTTTCATGTTTGGCACTTCTGGATGAGTCTTCTGGATCACCAATCTTAATCATTTTATTTTTCTTCCTGATAGGTGAAAACCTTCTCCATCACCAATCACGAGAACTGAGTTGCAGAACCTATGGTTGTTCTCTGGCAATGGCAGACCTGCAACAAACAGAGTGGATGTTCAGGTCATTTGCAGTTGTTTTGGGATCATTGGAAATACAATTTGGAATTTTCTGGCAGGCGACCACCTTTCTATTCGTTGGGTTTGGATTGTGGTCCTTAAGCTCAAGTGATTGAATATTTCTAACAAAATAAATAAATAAATTAATTAAGACTTGTTTTTCAAATAATCGTATAAAACTTTAACTAATGTCTGATATATTCCGAAGTTAAAGAAAAATTATATCAGTTTTAATTACCTTTAACAGAAATGGGTACAGGTACAAACTTGTTTTTGAAATAATGTCTTTGTTTAGAACACTAATTTAGACCTGCAAGTGCAAGCCATATCCTGATGTTCTAGTAACTGAAATCCTGAAATTTGAATTTGAATGAAATCTTGCTGTCACCACGACTGAAAAATAAATATTATCTCTGGGCCTGGGTTTCAAGATATATTTAGTTGCACTGATTATTAAGCTCAGAGATGTTCCCTAATTTCCTTGGGAATACCATATTGTTAAAATAATTACCCTTAAAAATAAAAATAATAATAATAATAATAATAATAATAATAGGTGAGATATGGTGCTCTTCAGGCCTCTGTTCATCAGTAGATTTCTTTGATTTTGCATCGGTCCGGTGTACTAAACATAAATCGTGGCCGTTGATTTGTCATGTGTGGCTTTAAGTGAGTTAGAAGACCCGACCGATTTGCCATTTGCGAACCGAACCCATTGGCTGGACCAGACGAGCCAATCCATACCTTTTCAAAATCGTTTGAAAACACCTGAGCGCGCGAACGAGAACCCTACCCTGATTTTAGGAAAAGAAGTTCTGAAGAAGGTATGGGTTGATTTCTATTCAACCCTAATCTCCCAGGTCGTTTTTTCGAATATTCAGTGCAAGCGAACCCTGATTTCACAATATTAGTTCAAGGAAATGTTCTTTGGCGTTAGGGGTGGGTGTTTCGATTTGCTTTTAGATTTCCCCCCTTCTTTTTGGGATTGACAGGTAGTCAAGAACTGAGAAATTTATAATTCAAGAATTGGAAATTTCTGTTCCTTGTCTTTTCGGAGACATTTGATGCATAATCACCTAATTAGGGCCTTGCCTGCCTTAGTTTCTTTGTCTTCGTTCAGTAACTGTTTCGTTCCTTTACATTTCCATTTTTGCAGTCAAATTTGTTTTAAATCATCGTAATGAACATTTGTTGTGGTTCTCTTTCTTCACTGAATTGATTTTACTGTCTCGGAGTTAGGAGTTCTAGCTAAACTTTCTTGAGCACTCTCTTTCTTTCTGTCTTCCAACCCTCCTTTCTTTGCCTGTGATGAGATATTTCTTTCTTTCTTTATTTTTGGGCAAATTATTGAAGTGGTTTTGTAACTTCTGTCTTTACATTTTCTTTTTCTTTGTTTGATTGACCCATTTTGGCTTGCATTTCTTCAAACCGTAGCAAATCTTCGCATTGTTTGCTTGAGGATGTTTCTCATTATATTGTTTGGGTTGGAAGTTTAAAGAATGCTTATGGGATTAGTGATTCTGTTGATGTTGGTCTTCTTTGGCAGAAGGGTACCCTTATAAGCCTCCAAAAATGCAATTTGTGACTAAGGTTTGGTATGAACCATGTACCTTCTTCTTGCATTCACTTTCTTCTTTCCTTGCTCACTTGGGGCTTCATTCTATTGTTTATATTCACCTTAAAGATTGTGGGAATAAGATGTTCTTGCATAATTGGGGTCATACATATGATGATCTTGCAATTGTGTTGTGCATAGCATGCCATGCAACCTGTTTATGAACTTATTGGCAACTGCTGTTGGTTACTTAGATGTTGCAGCACTCCTACAATCTTCAGGCGCCTTCTGGTAGCAAGTGAAAGGAAGAGATGGGAAGTGGGAAGTGAAATTGGTTTAAATTATACTTATGATTGTGTAACATACTTTTTTTTGGGGGTAGAATGTGTAACATACTTTAATACTTATGATTTTGTAACATACTAAAAAACTCTTATCATAGTTGGTAACATAATTTTTAGACCATCCTAATCCTTATTGCAGAATGAAGTAAATTTTAATAATTAATTTTGGAAATATTTGGAGTTAAGTTACAATCATACTAGATATTGTTTACAGAAGTTTTTATTTTAGGTCTGATTTCTTTCCCTTGATATCCTGCTGATATGAAAGATTTAAGCTCACTAAAACTTGCATTCAACACTTCAGGCACCCAAATATAAGCAGTCAAAATGGGGCAATTTGCTTAGATATCTTGAAGGATCAGTGGAGCCCTGCACTCACCCTGAAAACTGCACTTGTTTTCTTACAAGCATTACTGTACAGAAAACCAGGGATATGTCCCCATCTCATTCTTCTTTCTTAACAGTAGAATCATATTTCCAAGCATGTGAAGCTGCAGTCCTGGGTCTGTAGAAGAAGTGAATGACATACATTTCACAGTACTCTGCTTTTCTTATTTTCTTTTGGAACTTATGCTTCATTTTTAAGCAGTTTGGTTTAATGCTGCTATATGTAAACCAGTAAAAGATAAGCCATTAGTCACACAGGAAAATGAACCAAAGCATTTACGATACTACAACATGAGCAACAATGCAGAACAATAGAAGCAAACTGAATCTGAAAATTAGGATTCATGGATCCTGGAACTCCTGAAATGCATTATGGATAGTCTGACTGCTGCATTTGTTTGGTTCCAGTCAGTCAACTATCCCATCAAAGGAAACAAGTCTGGATCATGGATGCAAAGGGACTGGTGTTGTCACTGAGCTGTACATACGGATAGGTGATGCTGCCTTTGGGGAAACATAATAGAAACATCAAAAAAGAAAGCACCAAGGGGGAAGTTATTTATCTAGTTTGATTCTGAGCTGCATATTTAATTCATGAAAATCGATTCCATTAGCGATTCCTGTGAGAAAAAGCTAATGGGAGTAGAAAGGAAACTCCACAGGGTTTTCTAGGAATTTAACGATAGAATTGCTTTGGTCATTCAACTTTTGTTTTTCTTGAGATCCATGCTTGGTTTTTTAGGTGAATCTTTAGCTCAAATGGAAGAGCACCTAGATATTGTCTAGGGGCTGATGGTTCAATTCCATCAGGATTCTTCTTCCATTTTGTAGAAATTTTGAAATTAAAGAACTAACAGAGGGCCAAGATTACCTGGTCTCAAGAATTGGTTAGACAAATTCTAATGCTAGGACCCTAAGTTAGGTTGTGAAGCTCAAATGGTTGTCGAATCTAGTTCGCGCCCAGCGTTTTGTTGTCTCAAAATCGTTTGAAAAATCTATGGGTTGGTTTGTCTGGTCCAATGAATGGGTTTGGTTTCTGACTGCTTGTTGAACAATATGCGCAAGACTAAAGCAAAATCGCCCGAAGTATGGTTTCGCTTGTTGAACAATATGCGCAAGACTAAAGCAAAATCGCCCCAAGTATGGGGATCAATGACTTGTCACAAATAGTCTTTTTAACAAATAGATAGAGTCCATGGAATATTCTCAAATGGAGCACATCGTGGTAGAACCGTAGTAGAACCGTAGAAGATCATATAACCTTTAAATCCCTCCACTATATATATTGAGGAGGGAACTACATCTAAGGTGAAAAAGTGCAAGATTAGAAACAAATACGGTACAATTCTTTAGACTATTACATACGCCATAAGGATTGTGACACATGGCAGATAATTATCTAATGGTACAATTAGAATCCAGAAGCTGATTGAATAAATCAGCTGAGTTTCCTTCACAATTAATTGTTTCGTTCGAACAGTCTTTTATTTGTCAAACCCTAACCCATTTTCACATACATGTATCTCTGTCTTGTTTCTCAAAATATTTGCCTTAAAGGCAAGCATTAGAATTATAAACATGCTATTTTTTTTTTTTTGGTAAACATAAACATGTTAACCAAAATGTCTTTATTTTGTTAAAAATAGTTATTTTTAATTAAAATTAAAAGATAAACGGTCCATCTTCACCAATTTCCAATCCTCGTGGTCAATAAGTATGTTTCGACTCCCAAACTTTCTATACTTGTTGCTCTATGCGCTCAGTGGGTTTGGAATTCCTTTGAGTCTACTAAAAGATTGGCTTCTTTCCTGGAAAATTATAAATGGAAAAACTCGAGTGGATCTGCTGGTAGTTCAAAAGTAAGTTTAATGTCTTGATTTTTATTTGAAAGCAGAATTCAGAAGAAGACCAAGACTTAAATACCAAAAAATGAAGAGCCAAATCGATGAATTTGAAGTAGATTATTCGCTTTCCGCCTTCGTTTTAGAAGTTGCAGATGAAACTACACATTGGGGCTTCTATATCGATGAAAATTACCCTATTTGTATTTATAACGTTGTCAATTCTAAATCGATTCAAGATCATCTGCTTATCTGGACAGATCTCAAATCCAATTTCGATTCTGTTAGCCATGGTGGCAACTGATAGCACCGAAATAAGGTATGGTAGTGGGATGGTGTCCCATTAGTGGGAATAAAAAAAATGAAGAACCAGATAGAAAAAGAAATCAGAAATGCGGTTATTAACTTCCACTGAGCTCGTGAGAAAATTTAAAATTCTAACAAAGAAGGCGGTTGGTGTTCTACTTCTGCTACCAGCCTATCAGTGTACCACGCAGACTTCCTAATTATCATCGATGGAATCTCCATGTTCTCTTAAACAAAGTCAACACTTCATGATCAGGGTTTATAATTTAAGCTTTCTTCTTCATGAACCTGACCACGGAGCTCTAGAACTGAACTCAAAGCGTGAAGAAGTGAGCAGACAGAGAAAGGTAATGGGTTTTCCTTCTAGATGCTAATGGGTCTTAACCATTTTTTTGTTTAGTGACTTATCCTTTTATCTGTATTTTTTGTTTACTGGTTCTGCATCGGAATCTCTGTAGAAAACCCATGAGGTTTCTTGACTGGGATTTTACTAAGATGCTCTGTTTGCTTCATTGTGTATTCTGCTTCCACAAGTTCGTATAACTCTTTGATGCTAATTGTCTCTCGAGTCTCTACACCCATAGATTTCTTCTTTTTCATTTTTCTGGCCTGACTTGGCCTCACCTGACATGTTCTTCCATACCTAAACACCAGTACTACTTCCTTGAGCAACAAAATTTTAGTTGCACTTCACAAATTTAATTGCAACTCCCTTAAATTCTAGTGAAGCATGATGTGTATTCATAATGTAATGATAGAAATTTTTGCATGCGTTTATGATTGACCTAAGCTATCTCCAATTATTATAGGTACATTTTGTATGTGCCTTTTAATTCTTTTGTTTTTTGATCATTCAGATATTAGGATATCTGGACTAACTTTCCTTACCCCCCCCCCCCCCCCTTTCCCCCCTTCAAATGCCTCTATTTCCTGCATGAGAAACAGTTGATGGACTGGCAACTATATGCTCCTTGAATGGAACCACTGATTACAGTGTTTCATTAGAGCTTACCAGCTTCTTTTTTTTTTTCTTTTTTTCAAAGCATCAAAGAAAGTAAAACAGGTTTCTCTATTGATGAACAGGAGTTGTGATGGAAGCTGATGGTAAGCTTCCCATGAAAGACAATAATGATGTGGAGGGAAAGACAAATATGGGTGGAGCTGAAGTAATTTTAGATATTCCACGTGAAAGAGAAAATCCAAAGGAGGAGAACAGAGCTATTAGAGTTATTCCGACACATGTAGGTTCAAGCTCCCCTCCACAGGATTGGAAAACTCTAGCTCAGAGGCCTGCAGGCATGGAGTCTCCTAAGAATGGGGGTAGAGATTTAAATGTTGGACCCTCAGATCTGGATACTTCCAAACTCAAATTGCAAACATCCACATTCATGAGCTGTCCTTCTCCAGAGATAGTGAACTCCAATCAGAATCCTAGCAAACCTCCTGGAATCCCCACAGGGACACTATTTCGAAGACGATCACTCTCAAGATCCGTTTTCTCCAAGCCAAAATCTAGGTTTATTGATCTTTCTGGTCCTACTGCTTTGAATATCATAGAGGATTCCAGCCCATTGGTGCAGCAGCTTGCTTCTCAATCATCAAATTCTCCTTGTAGGAATTCACCTAACAGAGTCATTGGTTCTACTCCAACTGAAAATGTAAAACCTGCTTCTGTTACCCCTAGGACTCCTTTAATGGCATCTCCAAGGGAAGAGGAAGAAGATGAAGAGATCCACAACATGGAAAACCCAAACTCAGGAAAAGGATCATATGAGAAATGGAAAATCGGACTACTGATTGAGTGGATGATTTTGATTTGCATTATGGGGATCCTTATTGCTAGCTTAACTTTCCACAAACTGCAACGCACCATGATTTGGGGCTTGGAGATTTGGAAATGGTGTGTGCTGGTGATAGTAATTTTTTGTGGTCGATTGGTTACAGATTGGTTAATCAAGATTTTGGTTTTTTTGATTGAGAGAAACTTCTTGCTCAAGAAGAAGGTCTTATATTTTGTGTATGGGTTGAAAAAGAGTGTTCAGGTATGCATTTGGTTGGGTTTAGTTCTTTTTGCATGGGCGTTGTTGATCAACAATGGGGTCAAGCGACCACGCAACACCACAAAGATTCTAGATTCTGTCTCTAGGGCTATTGCTTCATCTCTAATTGTGGCTTTTATATGGTTGGCAAAGACTCTGTTGCTAAAGATAGTAGCTTCTTCTTTCCATGTCAATGCATTCTTTGATAGGATACAAGAATCAGTCTTTCACCAGTATGTTCTTCGGACTCTTTCTGGACCACCATTGATGAAGTTAGAAGACAAAGTTCATAGTTCCATGAGTTGGGGGAAATTGAGTATCAGGAATATAAAGAAAACAAAAGGAGACCATGAACAAGGGGTTATTGATGTGGGGAAACTTCATAAGATGAGCCAAGATACGGTTTCACCTTCAACCATGAAGAGATTGATTGATGTGATAAGGAGCACAGGCCTATCCACTCTCTCAAATACAATTGATGAGGAAAATGAGCAGAAAAATAAGGAGATCACCAATGAATGGCAAGCAAAGGCAGCTGCTTATGAAATTTTCAGAAATGTTGCCAAGCCTGGTAGCAAGTGAGAAGATCTTTATGAAAGTGCCTTTATTGTTTCAATGATAGATTATTCTGTCCTCTTATCATCATTTTTGTTTTTGTTTTCTCTTAATTAGGTACATCGATAACGAGGACCTCTGTAGATTCTTGCATAAGGAGGAGGTGAGTAATGTTCTTCCACTATTTGAAGGAGCTATGGAGACTGGAAAGATCAAGAAATCAGCTCTGCGAAACTGGGTGGTAATTGGCTGCATTTTACTTTGTTTAACTTCTTCATATTTCATAAATGCTCTTATTTGCTCTTTTTCAGAAGTCAAATTTCAGCAAATTTTGGTATATTTAATCTCAATCCTCTTTTCATAGTTCAAGATAGCATTCTGAAACTATGAATGGCTTCAAGAAGTTCTTTCAGGGGTTTGTCTAAGTCAATATATAGTCTTAAACTATAGGCCCATCCAAAAGCATCTCAGTGGCTTATCCTTAATCCATTTCACGTAAAGAATGAGAGGATATTTTACTTGTTGGATGAGACATCAATTTTGAATGCTAATGATCCTCTCTTTTGTGCAGGTAAAGGTTTACCTTGAACGGAAATCCCTAGCACATTCCTTGAATGACACAAAAACTGCTGTAAAGCAACTGAACACCCTTGTATCTTGCATTTTGGTTGTTGTCATCATTATTGTTTGGCTTATTCTGATGGGGATTGTGACAACCAAAGTGCTCATCTTCATTTCATCTCAGCTTTTAGTGGTGGTTTTCATGTTTGGGAACACTTGTAAGACTGTATTTGAAGCTATCATATTTGTTTTTGTGACACACCCATTTGATGTAGGTGATCGTTGTGTTATTGACGGAGTGCAGGTAACTTCTTGGTAAACAAAGTTAAATGTATAAGATTTGCATGTTACCTATTTGTGATATTTGTTAATCTCATAATATGTTACCTTGCAGATGATTGTCGAAGAAATGAACATTTTAACAACAGTTTTCCTGAAGTCTGACAATGAGAAGATATACTATCCAAACGCAGTCTTAGCTACAAAACCAATCAGTAACTTCTACCGGAGCCCAGAAATGAGTGATTCTGTGGAGTTCTCTGTTGATGTTTCAACTTCAATGGAGAGTATTGGAGCTCTGAAGGCTAGAATAAAAGTGTATGTTCTCATAGATGGCCTTTTCTACCTTTTCTTTTCCTATATATATTTTGGTGCACTTAGCAATAGCAAAGAACTAAGAATTATATGCGTTCATCTTATTCACATCCACTCCCCATTATAAGCCACCACATGCTGTCTGGGCTGGGTTGCCTAGCTGTCCTTTTTCCTTTCTACTCATATGAATTGTAATAGTGTGAGATGCTTATTCTAAGATTTTATAGTACCATCTTGCTCATGTTTGCATCATGGTTTACTGTTCTGTTTGTAAATAAGATTATGGGCCCTCAGTTTGAAGTGATGAGCAAATTGTAAAGTTCATAGATATCTGTAGGATCATGCTAGCTTAGTAATCACTAGAATGATTGAATCTTATTATAGAAAGAGCATTTCAGTGCCCTAGGCTCCCACTACTGCAGGATCTTGGAGGGGCAAATGTATATGGCTTGCCTCTGCTTCATTGGTGAGGCTGTTTCTGAGGTCACTGGACTCTAAGCATAACTCAAATCATTGGAGAAGAGAGGTCTAGGACACTAATCTTTTCCAGTTTAAGATCAGTCTCTCTGCAAATTCTCATTGAATGTCAAACATATGAACCCTTAATAGATATTTTAAAGAAAAGACTTAAATATATTCTGGACTACTAAGAAGAACAACAAAATAACTAACTAAGCCAGAGTGAAATGATTCAGCTCCAGAACAACAAGGGAACTTCATGGGCTAATGGAAAAATCATATGGCACCCATGGGTTTGGTTTTATTTTGATTAAAGAGACAAGGAACACCTTTGAATTTATATTAGTGTCTGTGACAAGATGTGGCTGTAAGGACAAACAAATGTTTTCTCAATGCAATGTGGTGACTGAAGGGCTGTAACCATTTGAAAAAAATAAATTGCAAGTCATTTTTCAACTAAACGAAGCGCTTGAATGAAGTTAAATCTCCACAAGCAGGTGCTCTGGTTGTTTAGAAATGGCCATATGGAATTAGCTCTTTAAAACCTCACTCGTTCTCAAGTTATGTTGAAAGCTGGATTATGTTTGTCTCTTCCTTTGTTATCTGTCTTCTTGGTTCCCCCTCCTAATATACAGTGCCAACTGTGAAAATATTGATTCTGAATTGCAATATTTTTTCCTTCTTCTTCTTTTTTTTAATTTTTTTTTTGGGGGGAGGGGGTTGATTTGGGGTTTATTATATCAACATGGAATACCACTTTCTAGTTGGGTTTTCAATTCCTTGAGTAGATTGCTTTATTTTACCTTTGATTCTTTTGATTGGGTTTCCAGGTACATAGAGAGCAAGCCTCAACACTGGAATTCAAAGCACAGTGTGTCAGTGAAAGACATTGAAAATATGAACAAGATGACAATGGCCCTTTCTGTTCTTCACACCATGAATCATCAAAATTATGGAGAAAAGAGTAACCGAAGGTCTGACCTAGTCCTTGAGCTGAAGAAAATATTTGAAGAGCTTTCTATCAAGTATAATCTCTTACCACAAGAAGTTCATCTTACCCATGTTGACTCAGCTACTCCAGCACCAATGACCATTAGAAGGTGATTGTTATTCAATGAAAAATCATTGGCAACCCAAAAGTTTGTTTGTCCTTTCCTCTGTATTTTTTTCTTCTTCTGAGAGTGCAATATTATGAGTAGGCTAACCTGATCAGACCTTAATACGGAGAAAAAAAGCCATTCTCCTAATGGTGACATTTATTTAATTTACCCAACAGCACAAGGAATAGCCATCCCTGTCTGTGCGAAGAATTGGATCATGTAATTTTTGTTAGTCATCCTTTAATGATTTTGATTAACTTGAAGCTTTATAATGGCTGAAAATCATAATTAAAGCCAAAAATTCCCCTTATGAACAATTTTGTAGTTCTTGGAGTCCTAAGTACAATGACTCTACTACTCATTATAATGATTTCAGGGGTAAGTCTTAGCTACAAAATCAATTGGTAATATCCACAGGAGTTCCTGTTTTCTATATAACATTTTTCTTTCATGTCTTTGCCTCTCTGTTTTGATAAATTTGCATGTGTGATATTTCACAAGAATGCTGGCATTGTGAACAAGTGGGCAGTATCAACTATATGAACCACCCTTTCACATATTTTCACTGTATTTGGTTTTTATGTTTCTGTCATTTAGAGTTTACATGTTAGTGGATGAGCTATTGACTGGTTTCTATGAACAATAAGAAGTTGAGCTAGATGTAATTGATCATGTTTCAGTTATTTTTTTTTCATCCAATATCACTTTGGACCTTAGTTTTCAAATCTGAAGTTTCTATATTGGCTGAAAAAATAAAAAACTTCATCTATACATATGGTTGAAATTTCATTCTAGATGTAGTGAAGTCTTCAGCAAGGAGTTTGGTCTTTCAGCCCATTCCAGTTTGTTCAGATAGTTTGAAAAATGCATGCCATGACTTTGGGAATGCTTTTGCATTAGAATAATTGTTTGTTTGCATTATTTACTACATCAGCTTAATAGAGATCTGTAGGTTTCTCTGAAATTTCTTGTATGGGGGGATAAGAATAAAAGTCACCAAAACTATGAAGTGCTAAATAGGGTAATATTATCTAGTGCACCAACATATAGCCAACATAGCCATCACCTTCGGGATGCTGAAACAGCCATGTTGCAACTGCACTGTAAAAATCTCCCAAGTAGGGGGATCAATGACTATCACAAATAGTCCTTTTACAAAAAAGAGAGTCCATGGAATATTCTCAAAATTATCCGGTTTGGTACGTATACACTATGAATACTCATGTTTGTATTCTTGAATCACATTCTTAAAATATAAAACGAGACCATCATAAAAACATAATGCCAAATTATGTCCCTAGTTGTGAATTTTTATTTAGTATATACATGTGGAACAACATAATGTATATAAACTGATTACACAAACTTAATTTAATTGCTACAAATTGTGTCTGATGGACATATAGATTGATGAAGGATGCACATTCTCATGTTTTTGCTCCCTCAGATGTTCTTTTTATTTCCAACATGTATTTTTAGCCAATAAAATTATTGAGAATTAAAAATACAAAATACAAGTTGACAGATCACAAGATTTTAAATGGAAAAAACAAGAAGAGCATTCTAACCTTCAAAGTAGAATAGAAGAATACTTTGTTCTCTTGGCAAACAACAAAGAATTCCTTCCCAATTTTAGCAACTTCATGTCAAGCTTCTGCTAGATAATGTAATGCTCCTGGTCTGAGACGAAGTACTGGATGTGGGAGTTGATGCTTGTGAACTCTGGTTTGAGGAAGGTGCAGGGATGACAACTGTGTTCTCCTTGTCATACTCCACAAGAGCTTGGAGAATTCTAGGAATGGGAGGAGTGCTAACCTCCACTAATCCCTCGAGTATCTGAACTACCAGACCCATTGAAGGTCTGTGAACTTCTTCGTCTTGGATGCACCAAGAAGCAACTTTACAAGCAGTCTTGAGTTCAGCAAGATCAGCATTACCTTCCAATCTGTAGTCTAAAAGGCTGAGGATTTCTCCTTCTCCATTGATTTTGCTCGCTGCCCAGGTGGGAAAGAAACCAAACTTCTCGCTGTCAGATTGTTTGGAGTTTCTCCTTCCTGATATAAGCTCAAATAGCATCATACCGTAGCTGTAAACATCAGCCTTGGCGGTGATGGCCACACCAGAAATCCACTCTGGTGCGAGGTATCCTATTGTTCCTCTCATGGTAGTCAGAGCCCGACTGAAATCCCGACCAAGAAGCTTGGCCATGCCAAAGTCAGCCACCTTGGGACAGAATTCAGCATCTAATAGAATGTTCTCCGGTTTGATGTCACAGTGTATGATGCATTCTCTGCACTTCTCATGTAGATAAGCTAATCCTCTAGCCGTTCCAAGAGCAATTTGGTATCTCGTTTTCCAGTCTAGAACCTTAAACTCATTTTTTCCATGAAAGAGATGAGAATCTAAAGAGCCCATGGGTATGAAATCATAGACCAGCAACCTTCTAGCACCTTGGCAGCAAAAACCACGGAGGCGAACAAGATTAACATGTTGAATGGTCCCAATCGTGTTAACTTCAGCTCGAAATTGCTTCTCTCCTTGACGGAGTCCTTCAAGCTTCTTCACTGCTACAACAGTGGATTCAGACAACGTCCCTTTGAAAACAGAACCAAAACTTCCTTTTCCAAGCTTCTCAGAGAAGTTCTTGGTTGCAACTTTCAAATCTCTGTATGAAAAATGAAACCAAATAACCCTCAATTGCCTTGTTGGAATTTTCAGCTAAACTCCTCCTCCGCCTAGTCCATATTAGCACCACAAGAAGACCCAAGAGGGCTACAACCCCTGAAACAGGACCTGCAATTGCACCAGTAGCTAATCCATTTTTG
This sequence comes from Hakea prostrata, assembly GCF_041222555.1. NCBI lineage: Eukaryota > Viridiplantae > Streptophyta > Magnoliopsida > Proteales > Proteaceae > Hakea > Hakea prostrata. The sequence continues at coordinate 5,196,029 of NC_142600.1, forward strand.
TTACCTCCAGAAGTTGAAGTCGAATTCATAATCTTGAGATATAGGTCTTGTGCACCAATGGAGCCATCTGAGAGTTGTACCAAATTCATGATATCTCCTTCCCAAACGCTGCAGTTACCATTATATGCAAAAGCATTACAAAAGCAACTGTTCAAGCAAGCCACTTCACAGGCCTGGAAACTCCCTACTGCCAATGATTGCGGATATGAGGGCAACTTTATACTAACCATTTTTAAGAACGTATATTTCTCCATACTATGAGAACCATCATTCACACATAGCTCTGGGTTAGTATTAGTCACGCACCCACTAGACCGTTCAATATTCTTGGTACTTGGACTGTAACCTTGCAAACATGCACAGGTTGCTGCATCTTGCATTCCTGCTGCACCTGCTTGCATTCTGCAGATACTGAAAGGTCCACAAAGATTTAGAACGTCGCATGTAGGTCTCGGTAGAGACCAAAACAAATTCCAACCACTGGCATCTACCCAAGTAAGTTGATTAACATTCCCCGTCTCATCCAAGACAAATCTAGTGATAGCACCCTTACTTGAATCATATAAGTCATAAGTGAAATAGTTCTCATCCTCATTCGAAACATAGGTGAAGTTGAAGATATATTTAAGTGTCATCTCAGGAACTCCGCTGAAAATCTGACCATTCCAAGTCCCAGTCGTCCAGAAATTAACATCCTTCCACGATATATAATAATCACTGCTTCCATATGGGTCTATCTGGAAAGAGAAGAACCCCGTGGAGGGATCCGTCGGACCCTTCCATGAGGTGAGGACCTGTGATGTATTACTGCGTTTGTTGAGCCCAATACTTCCACCCGGCAACAGAGTGTCGGTTGGGTGATCAAAGCTCTGCCAGATGAGATCGAAGGGATTTGAGACATTTCTCAAAACAAGATTTCCAGAGTCAAGAAGAACTGCCTCAATAGAATTGGAGGGGTATCTGGAATTCAAATTGGTTGTCCAGATAACTATGTTCATTGAGTCGAGGATGACTAGATTCCCATCCTCTGACAGCTTCAGATGGGACATATACTTGAAGGAGAGGGGTTTATCTCTGTTTGCCACCCAAACGACGGTCATCGCCGATATCTGTCTGTACCAGATACCTATGTAGGACTTACTAGACGTATTATCTGGAGTGAAAAAACCCAATTCGAAGTTCCCATCTCCTTCAGAGACGATGGTCTGATCTCCAGAAATAGATTCGCCAAAAGAGAGGGTGCCAGTTCCGTCTGAGAGTTGGCAGTTGAGAAAGAAGTACAAGAACAGAAGACAGAAGCAGAAACATGCGTTGTTTCTCACACCCATCATTGCTTACAGCACAAGCACAGAGATATATTGCTAGAGATTTCCAGTAGAAGTAATGATGTGCAGTTCTACTTCTACCATGGTTACTTCTGAAGTGATTATTCCTTTTTATTAATTTATTAAAAAACTAATATAAATCTAAAACAAGGAAAGGGAGAAAGTTACAAGGAACACTTATTGGAGACTTAACAATTAAGTTCTCTTTTGATTTTAATTTTTTTAAAACAAACTCTTAGAAGTCATTGACAAGTGACAACAACTCAACCAATTATTTTATCTATTTGTTTATTATTACAAGACACATGAAAGAGACGTTAATTCACTCTTCAATGGTTTCTTTCTGAAAATTTTCAGATAAATCTCCGAAAACAGATCATATATTCAAAAAAAATTGATTTTAACATTTTTTTTTTGGGTTATCAAACACCGCTTGCTTTGAATCTAAATAATCAACTCTTATCCTTTTATCAGCGAAGGATTAAAATTTTTTCATATTTATCGTTGAAATGGCATTTTCAATTCATTAAAATTCTTCTGCTAACAGTTTGGTCTATCAGCCCACTTCAATGTCTTCAGTTAAATTGACAAATAAATGAACTACAAAAGTTCTGAGCGGGGAGAGAGAGAAAGGTAAAGAAACAGAGCACAAAGGAAGAAGCATGCACATTTTCTTGCGGATTCACATCCTCTGTAATTCTTCCCTGCAATTCCCTATAATTTTATCTTAAGATTGTGCCATGTAACATTTAAGTAATTCAACGGTCAGCCAACAAACTAGTATTTAAATTTGAATTTACACCCATCACGCAAATCTATGAACTGGTTAGAATTGACACAGATGAGTTAAATTTAAATTCACACATTAGAAGAAACAAAAAGGAAGTGGTACAGATAATGGAAATGAATTCTATTCTCAATCGTTACGCCAAAGGAGACAAAACAGTTTTTCAAGTAAAGCTAAGGAATACTGACTGCAGGATTTAAACAAATACATATGATACATATACTTTTGAATTTATAAAAGGATATGATTATATTTTAATCTTCACTGAAGAATAATTGCTAGAAGTACTTTGTTGTCTGACCTGAATGGGGGGCAAACAACATAGAGTTCCATCCCATTTTCAGCAACTTCACGCGAAGCTGTTTCTAGGTGACATAGTGCTCCTCACTCTCCTGAGAAGGAGTATTGGATGTGAGACTTGATGCTTGTGAACTTTTGTTTGAGGAAGGTTCAGGGATAAAAACTCTGCTCTCATGGTCGTTCTCCACAAGAACTTGAAGAATTCTGGGAATTGGAGGAGTGCTAAACTCCACTAATCCTTCAAGCATCTGAACTACCACACCCATTGACGGTCTATGCACTTCATCATCTTGGATGCACCAAGAAGCAACTTTACAAAGTGTATTGAGTTCTGCAAGATCAACGTTACCTTCTAGTCTGTAGTCCAAAAGGCTGAGAAGTTCTCCATCTTCATTGATTTTGGTTGCTGCCCAGACAGGGAAGAACCCAAACTGCTCGCTGTCAGATTGCTTGGTGTTTCTCCTCCCCGATATAAGCTCAAACAACATCATACCATAGCTGTAAACATCAGCCTTGGCAGTGATGGCCACACCTGATATCCACTCTGGTGCAAGGTATCCTATTGTCCCTCTCATGGTGGTCAGAACCCGACTGAAATCCCGACCAAGAAGCTTGGCCAGGCCAAAGTCAGCGATCTTAGCACAGAATTCATCATCTAATAGAATGTTCTCTGGTTTGATGTCACAGTGTATGATGCATTCTCTGCATTTCTCATGCAGATAAGCTAATCCTCTAGCTGTCCCAAGTGCAATTTGGTATCTTGTTCTCCAGTCTAAAACTTCAGAGTGCTTGTTTTTCCTAAACAAATGGGAATCTAGAGAGCCATTAGGCATAAAATCGTAGACCAGCAACCTTTTAGTACCTTGGCAGCAAAAACCACGAAGACGAACAAGATTAACATGCTGTATCATCCCAATCGTGCTTACTTCAGCTCGGAATTGCTTCTCTCCTTGCGTGAGGCCTTCAAGCTTCTTTACTGCTACAACAGTGAACTCAGACAATCTCCCTTTAAAGACAGAACCAAATCCTCCTCTCCCAAGTTTTTCGGAGAAGTTCTTGGTGGCAATTTGTAAATCTCTGTACGAAAATGGAATCAGACAACCCTCATGAATTGTCTTCTTGTTAAGTCGAACTGAATTTCTTCTCCGCCTTGTCCAAATTACGACCACCATGAGACCTAAGAGAACCACAACCCCTGAAACAGAACCCTCAATAGCACAAGCACGACTAAATGATCCCTCATCATTACCTCCAGAAGTCAAATTGGCAAGATCGGAGGCTGCAAGTCTGAGATATAGGTCTCTTCCCCTGGTGTCTCCATCTGAGAGTTGTTCCATATTGATTGAATTTGCCCACTCGTAGCAGTTACCACCATCATAAGCATAAGCATTGCAAGAACAACTTAAAAAACAATCTGCTTCGCAAGCTTGGGAGCTCCCAGATGGCCATGATAACCACGGATCCATGTACCATCTCATGTTAGGTATCTTTAAGAACCCATCGTCTACCGTGGAATAATCCTGACATTGGGTTAGCTGATTATTCCTCACGCACCCAGTAGACTGAAGACTGAAACCTGGCAAACAATCACAGCTGATAGGTGAATTTTGCTGATTGCAGATACTGAAATCTCGGCAAGGATGATCATCTTGGCATGTTAAAGTCCGATCAAAATCATTTACAAATTGATTGATCTGCCCCGTCTCGTCTAAAACGATTCTAGTACTGTAAGAAGTGGAGTCATAAATTATATAATTCTCCCTCTGATTCGAAACATATTTGTAACTAAACACGGAATTGCTGAAAAAAGAAGGACTAGTGCTGTAGTTTACAGACCCTTTCCACAATAAAAATAACTGACTACTTCCGTCAGCGTCTAGTTCGAAAGAGAAGAACCCTGGACTGGGATCTGTCGAATTCTTCCATGAAGTGAGACGCTGTGATGTATTTGTGAGTTTGTTTAACCCAATCTTTGCGCCTGGCATCCAAGTGTCGGTTGGGTGCTCAAAGCTCTCCCAGATCAAATCAGAGGAATTTGAGATATTTCTTAAAACAAGATTTCCAGAGTCGAGAAGTGCTACTTCGGTAGAATTGGGGGAGGATGTTGGGACCAAATTTGTCGACCAGATAACGGTGTTCATTGGGTCGAGGATCACCAGATTTCCATCCTCTAACAGCTTCAGCTTTGAGGAATAGTGGTTATCAGCGAGGGGTTTTTCTCTGTTTGCCACCCAAATGACATCGTGCGACGAATACAAGTACCAGATACCAATGTAGTAGTTGTGAGAGTTTGTATCTGGCGTGAAGAAACCCAGTTGGAATTTCGAACGTTCGGAAATAATGGTCTGGCCTCCGGAAATCGATTCACCAATCGAGAGGGTGCCATCTCCGATAGAGATGCAGGTAATCAGAGAGGAACAGAGAAACAGGGCACAAAGGGAGAAACATGCACTGTTACTCGCACTCATCGACGCACACTGACCAGCACGGATTCACAAGAACAAGAGACAACAAGAATACTAGAGTATCACCTAAACATGAGTCACCCCTGTCCAGATTCCGATCCTCCAACAGTTTCATACGTGATAAATACTAACAGAACAGAACAATGGTTTATCTCTGTTCGGAACCCACTCTGTTCGCAACCCAAAACGACGATCACCTCCGATATCTTTCTGTAGCAGATACCAATGTAGTAGTTCTGAGACTTGCAGTGAAGAAACCCAATTCGAAGTCCCTATCTCATTCAGAGACTATGGTCTGATCTTTAGATCCTACGTAGAGAAGGCTGTCCATGAAGACGCAGAGAGGCAGTAGAAAGTAAGTAAAAGCCACGAGAAAGCAGGAAACTTCAAATAATTTGTCTCGTTTAGAAAAACATGAACACAAGTGGCTTGAATAACCGTACGACGTCACCTTCAGTATGTCACATCGAGGTCAAAATTCAGGAAAGAGCAGTTGAAGAATTTGATCCCTTGTGCATGTTTAGATTTTTCATTGACCATTATACTTCCAATTTCAGACCCGTTCACTGCTCCGCAAGTCAAGATTGGCAGTTTGGCACCTAATTCCGAAGAAAAAACTGAAGATCTAATAAGAGAACTTTAAAGAAAAATTCAAGACCTTGCTCTTGTCCTTGCTCAATCAAGAACATTAGAATCATAATGGGTTTAGCTTGGCCCTAAGCTTTACAGTGAATGACAAAAATTCAAGACCTTAAGTTAAAGTCAAGGACCTTAACTAGACTTAGGCCAAAAACTTATAGCGGTGGAACTAGGATTAGAAAAGTCCGACCTAGTCCTGCCCTGTTGTAGCCCTAATGACCACTTATGTCCATTGATGGAACAGATGGCATTAATCTTCCTTCCCTTTGATTTGTCATGATGGAACAGCTTCGCCTTTATGATAGAGACCCTCAAAAGTCTCATCTTTTCTTTGAGCATGTTTCCGTCAATTTAATTGGGCAATTTTGATTGACCATGATTGATTTTGTGCAACTTTTTTCTACTAATATGTTCTCATTTCAAATATTGTTCTCTTAGAATTGTGAAAAACTTGGTTTGGTTTTTGGGTCTTTCCAAAACATAAATCCATGAGGAACCAAAAATAGTGCATTTTCAGAGTGACTTCAATGAACATAATTACAAATGGAAGTCCAACTTTTCTCAGGGCACACCTATGCAACTTCATCGGGCCCCGGCAACAAAGATTGCCCACAACGCAATCGGTGTTAAATGTCTGAGTCATGTTGTACCAGCTCAAATAGTTTTATTCTTGACTTTCTTTTACTTAAAACAATAGAATAGCAGAACGGAACGCCTTATAATAGAGAACAAAGAATGAAGATCATGGTTTTTCTAAGTTTAAATGCTTTGAAACCAACGCCATTCCCTCTTCCTTTTCTTAAGCATTCGTCTCTCTCAACTCCGAGTACGCAATTTGCTATACCGATCCCTTCCTTTATTGTAATAATCAACTCAATCTCTTCATCCCCTTCAACCCTCAACCAGTTTATCTCCTCGAACAGCCAAAAAGCCCTTCTTCTCTGCAATCTAAGGTACCCACTTGGTCCTCATAGCTGCCTCCACAAGGTTTCTTTCCTGGTGCCCAAAAAGAAGATGATAAACAACACCTTAGCTTCTACTTCTTCCATGATTTTGGTCAATGACACCAAATTTGTCTGGTGAAACTTTCGTCTAACTTGCAAAGGAATCACATCATAGTTCCAACGTCAGATCTAGATGACAAAAGATTACGAGATTTGCAAAGATGAGGCAGAGGGTTTTGCTGAATCTGAATCGTCTTTTGGATTTTCCCAAGTCTGGCGTTCTTTCTGTAAATCTATTTTAAATCAAGGGCCGTGGTAATTGTAAATTACAAAGAAATGTCAAAATTTAAAGATAATTGTGGTCCGTAGGAACCATTGGATTAAATGCATAACATATGTCGCAAAACTGTACCTGCGGAGAACATATTCTGGTGCAAACAAAAATCCCTATTCTTAGTGTACATTGTGGAGATTTTTAGTGAAGAGACTGTTTCCATGCCCGACCTCCCCATATGGACTCAAAAAAACTTTTCAAATCACGTACGCGTAGTAACTAAGGTACCAAGAACCTAATGGAGAGAAGGTTTTCCAAATCATGTTGGTCAGGTTAGTAACATTAGTTAACCTCAATTTACAATAAAATCTCTTATCTTTGCCATCTCCAAAAAAATGCGACCCTTGTTGACAGTTGAAGTAGAGGGATATGGGAATTCCTCTTTTATGCACATCACACGTAAACACGTAAAAAATGCAAGAACAGTGAACAAAATGAACATGTACCAATTAAATCTGTTAAATTCATGTTGTTTGGTTACCAATAGTCACTGCAAGAGCACAAACCATCTCTAAAATGGTGGAAACGGTTTGAATCCCTTACCAGAATCTCCCTTTGGAGAAGATCTGATGCAAATTTCATGAAATTATGACAGTCAAGACAAATCCTAATATTTTTCATAATCCTGATGGTCTTCCGATCACATTGGCCAGAATTCATCACCACAAATGCCAAAGCCAGCTTCTCACTATGATAAAACAACAGCTCCTCTTTGTGCTCCTCACCTATGTCATACAAGGCCGAGTTTGTCTCTGGCACATAACCCATCTCCTTTAATTTCCCAACCAACAATTCAAGCTGAGCAGAAATTGCTTTCCTCTGTGGATGGCGTTGCCCTCCACACCCAAATTCATGTACCTGATTCTCAACTTCAATCCAGCTCAAGCCAGGTTCCTTCCTCACTCTATTTCCTTTCATCTCTTTCCTAATAAAAGCTGCATTATGAAAACAGCCCTCGGAAGAATATATATTTGACATCAAAACATAGCCTATTGAATTTTTTGGGTCCAACTCCAACAGCTTCCTCCCTGCCAGCTCAGCCAACTTGGGTTCTCGGTGTTTCCTGCATGCACCAAGCAGAGCACTCCATACCACAGAATCCGGTTGCATTGGCATTCTGTAAATTAGAGCCTCAGCCTCAAGAAGGTGTCCAGCTCGCCCTAGAATATCAACCATGCACGCAAAATGGTCACGTTCTGGATAAATTCCATATTTCTGAACCATCATGTCAAAGATTTTGGTTCCCTCAACAACAAGTCCAGCATGGCTACAGGCAGTCAGGAGAGCAACAAAAGTGGCAGCGTCCGGTTGGACATTCATTTGCTCAAAGAGCTGTAATGCCTCCACCGCTCTCCCATGCAAAGCATAAGCTTTGAAAATTGAGTTCCAAGACACTGTGTCAGGAAACTCCATACAGTAGAAAATTTGCTCTGACCAGTGGAGGGAGCCACACCGTGCGTAGGCATGTACAAGAGCATTAGCAAGCACTGTATCTTTCTCAAACCCGGCCTTGATAACTTGAGAATGGATAGCTGACCCATGTTGCTCGGTGGCGAAGCCTGCACATGCTTTGACAACTGCAGAGAAAGTATAGCAATCTGGATTTAAGCCTTCTCGCCGCAGCTGACGGAAGAGTACAAGTGCTTGTTCCGGCTTTTGTTCTACACAAGAAGTTATAATCCCAGTCCACAAAACTAGATCTTGACAACCAATTGTCTCATCAAAGAGCTTGTAGCACTCACTAAGATCCCCTCCAAGCTTTGAATAGGCATTCATTAAGGCCGTAGCAACCTCAACCTGAGATACAAACCCAGTCTTGGAAGCCAGACAGTGCAATTGGTAACAATGCTTAAGGCCCACGACAATATCGTTACCCTCTGAATATAAAGATGAAATAACACTTAAAAACGTCGCCCGATCAAATCCTACACCATCACGGTGCATTCGAGAGAAGAGGTCCAGCGATTGGGCTCCATGACCACAAAGCTGGAATCCTGCAAGCATTGAATTCCATGTGATAAGACCACGTGTTGACATGGTTTGAAAGACGGCCCAAGCGCCATTGCAGTGTAAACTCTTCGAGTACATTGTAATAAGCGCGTTTGCAACATAAACATAAGCATCAAATGAGGTCTTTAAGACGAGAGCATGTACCTGCCGGCCTCGAAAGCAATCACATGAGCTGAGAACACTTGCAAAGGCGAATTCGGTGGGACGATGGTGGGCAAGCATGTAGGAGAAGAGCTGGAAGCAATCCTCAGGTCGGTCATGCTGGCTGTAACCAGTGATAAGAGCAGTCCAAGAAACCAGGTTTCTGTGGGGCATTTGGTCGAACAGTTGACGAGCAACTTCTAAGCAGCCACACTTGGCATAAAAATTAATAAGATGATTGGTCACGAAGAGATCAGGATTGTGGCAGTTTGAGAGCATATGTTGGTGGAGGGCTCGGCCTTGGTAGAGGAGGCGGTGCTGGGCACAGCCTTGTAGGAGGATGCCGTAGGCTTGTGAATGGGGTATGTTAATGGCATAGAAAAGGCTAAGGGCTTCCTGGAGTTGACCTCGGCCACAGAGGGTTTGCATGTGTTGAACCTGAACAGATTCGGATTGGGAGATAACTGAGATGGGCATTGTGCAAAAGCCTCTGTAGAAGGGGTTCTCCCATCTCCATTTCCATCTCCACCTCCATATCCATTGTTCCAATCTCATCTAGTGGAAAGAAGCGGCATCGACGGACTTCAATGGAGTTGTTGCTGCGGACATTTTTCACGTTTTCATTGTTCGTTCGTACATTCCAGTTGCAAAACGACCATCTGTGTCAGTGTGACGGTACCGTTGTCCTCTACGCCTGAGCTCGATTTTGCTGTACTGGAGTCCAAATAAGAAAGAATTGTTTATTTTTCTATATTATGTTCCTTTCCCTTAAACCCGGTGGGTTGGTTGAACTCGGAAGATCCGAAGATAAAGTTTTATACTTTTATTAACGTGGGTATTTTACCTACCCTCGGGTGGGTCCATCTGGCCGGGTTTACCCTTGGCCTTGACCCGTAAACCCGGTAGTTTATGGGGTTTTCTGAATTTGAAAAAAATAAAGAAAGAAAAAAAAAATCATAAAACCCGCCGGATTTACACTATAAATGAGAAGGACAATAGTATATAAGACATCGACTCGATCCAAATGTATAGGAGGCGGTGAGTTCAGATCCAGTTAAATCGAGCGGGAAAGAATACGGCAATGGTCGTTGCATCGGAAGAACTGATGGATCTGTTGTTAACCCTAAATCTGCATTTCGATCGTATCGATCTCATTTGAAAGGTTGTTGTCTTTCGTATCTACTGATTAGCTTCTGTTGCTATCTTCATTCCCTCGAAACTCTTGAAACTCTTCATCGAATTATTCTAGCTCGCTTTCGTTTAACGAAGAATTGAACACATTATCTGACGCGGAACTGTTGATTACTTGCGAGACTTTCTTTCCTGTGAGGATTCATCTGTGTTTTTGCATCTGGTATCTCTTTTACTTGTGGAGGAGATTCATGTGTACGCGAATGTGGTACAGCACCTTTTCTATCAATATTTTAGGTTAAAACTCGTAGTTGATCCTATCAATCCGCTTCACTTGCAATGGTCGTTGGAGTTTCAGCGTGCTCTCGTCGTCATTGATAAAAATTATTCCTCTTGCTAGACTGTTCGGGGTATCTTGTTTAAGGAGTGTTTTGTAGTTGGTGGACCATATTCCAATGTACAGCCGATGCAAAATGACACGTATCATTTACAGTTAGTTCTTTCCTTCCTTCATATTTTCTTTGTTAGGGATGGATAAGACGGTGTAATTGGGTTTTCTTTCCTAGGAATGTAACCGCTATCTGTTGGGGGAGGGGCGGGAGTTGGGGGAAGAAGAATTGAAAAAAGAAAGAAAAGGGGAATAGGAAGCTGATCTTATCCTTCACATTTAGTTGTGCAGCAATTCTAAAACCAGTCGAAATCTAATAACTTCATGCATTCAAATAACATACGTTTCTTCCTCTATCTGGACTAGAATACTACTTATTTACCTTTAAAACTGATACCAAACTTACAATCCTCCCCCCACCATGCTAAAAAAAGGGAAAATATTAAATTTCATTTGTGGATCAAAATTGCTCATAGTTTAGGTGCACGATGTTATTTTTAATTCTGGCACTGTTGAACTTGTTGGACTGTTAGTGTGGTAGACATGAATATATATTATTAAAAGAGAGAATCTCAGAATCTTTTAGTTTCTCTTGACTGGCAAATTGAAGGGCACAACTCAAGTAATAATATAATTACCCTATGTTTTATTGACTCTGATCTCACACTTCTTGACCCGTATTTCTCTTGCGTAAATGTATGTTGTTGTCTTTCCTTTAAGGCTGCATCCATGCTGTATACTTATGTATGCAAATTTCTTTGCAGTAAGTCATGCAATATATATGGTGATATTTTCTAAGTTATCTTTCTGGCATTATTCTTTGATTTCGAGAGAAATCATTTGGCAGCTTATGCTAGCTGAAGTACTCGTGATAGATGGATGCTGCTTCATTAAACAAACTGGTAAGAACTTTTTTTGCTTGGGTTTTGTTTTTTATAATGTTCTTTTTTCATACAGGAAGCATGATTTTATACTGATTTCATCCGTCATCTTTATTTAAAAAGTATATCTTTAATATTTTGATTTAATTTGAATTTACAGAATTTGAGTTAGCTTATTGCTTGGTTGACCCAGATTTCTGAAATAACTTGAACTTTTAGTAGGAAGAAATAAGAATGATACAAGAGAGAGGTGAATTGACTGGGCTGAGATATGATCCAATAATAAGTAGTTACATAGTGTACTCTGGTATTACTGTCCAATTGTTAATAAGAGTGATGTATTATTTGCTCCTTTGTGTCGCTAGGTTATCTTTTAGGGAATTACTGCCAAATGTATGGAGATGTTACTGACGATGCTGGGGCATGTGATACTTCATTTGAATGCATCTGAGTCTTATGTATTATCTATCTAATGACTGCCCTAAAGCACATGATCTAAGACTAAAACTATCTGTCCACTGTCCACTCACATCCATCCACTGCAATAAGGCCGTAGTGTGCTTCAATGGCTGCTAATTTTATTACAGAAAGTACCATATTGCCCGAAATCCTTGGATTTCATCAAGGGCATATTATGAGATGGAAATTCCTGCATATGAATACAGACCACTGAATCCAAAGTGAAGAAAACAGTTGATCGTCTCTGTTCATGTTGAAATGTTGATGCATTTCACAGAACTGTTAGGACAGATTTAGGGAACTAACCCATATGACAGCGTCACAGTGACCCAGACTTAGAGAACAATAAGGAAATAGAGAAAATCAATAACTAGAATCAGCCAACACCAACTGATGAGACTAGAAGACGAATTGAAGGCTGGCCTATATCTGCTGTACTAGTAGCTAAAGTATCATAGATATAGTAAGCTTTTTAAACAAGGAAAATGAAGATATCATTCATTTTCCTGTCCTGACATACCTACAAATTTGGAGAAGTGTATTCCCAGAATGAGGAACACCTTTTGAAAAGTTGGGCTTGAACAGTAGCTGGATTGACTGGAATCTTTAATGGAGATCTGATATCACTTAAAAATTACTGTTGCAGGGAGTGAAACTGGGAAATAGGGCTAGCAGAAACATGCAGTAACTGATCTAATTAACTAGGAATGGAAGTAATAATGGTATGAGTCCAACCTACAAATTTGAGTTTAATTACCTTGGTTGTCACCCATGCATTCCTCGTATGACTTGCTGAAACTGATATTAAGTGGAAGGAAAGAGAGAGGATGTGACCTGGTTTCATCATCAAGGCCTGTTGGAGGTTTCACCACCATGGGTTTTCTGTGGAATCACCATAGTACTTTGAATTTCATGAGAGAACAGATTAACTTTATAGAAATTGTGGGGCATGTTCCCCTCTGCTTGTGATTATAAAATTTGAAGCATAAATATGTTCAGGAACTCTCCATGTGTAGAAGAAACCTGACTTACAAGCAAGTCTGAAATTAGTGATCTTCTAGAAAAAAAATTAAAAATCTACTCACTACTACATGAAACGAGAGAACCCAAAATAATAACACTTAAAGCTATCGACTATCTGTTGAGTAGCTAACATAAAAATAAAATAGTAGTCATACAAGAGACACAAAACTAAATCAGATACTCATGGAAGATTTCCTAGCTAAATCTGAAAGACTTGTCCAATGCTGCTCATGCTGCCAAGCTCTGGTTTGAACCAGAATCAAATTTGTGAAACCGATTGCCCCTCACTGCTCGGTATCTCTATCAAATGTTTCTAGCTTGTCTAAATTAGCACACCATTTGAAGTTTGTTGGTGATCTTGAACCTTGGAAGTTTGGTACCCATTTTCAGCAAAAGCACACATCCATATTGCTTTTTTTACATCTGAATGTATTCGGTCATAATGATATAGATTTCTGTTTGTCAAAGTGTACTGGAAGAGTGGTGCTCATCCGGTCCGTCCTCCAATCTTCCTATCTCTATTGGTGCGGTATTTTCCCTCTCTCAAAATCTACCATCCATACCCTGGAATTCCTCTTTTTTGCTTTTCTTTGGAAGGGTCAAGATACCTCCCGTTTCCTCCATCCTATCAGTCGGGCTGCCATCTGCCAGCCTAAATCTGAAGGAGGCCTTGGAATCCATTGGATTATTGATGTTAACATGGCATGCCTCCTCAAACTTATTTGGAAAATTGCCTCAAAGCATGACTTCATTTGGATTTCTTGGGTCTACTCAAATCGGACTCCATCTGGATTGTCCCGATTCTTTCCTCCTCTTCCTGGATCTAGAAAAAGCTTCTTACCCTCCACCCCTGTGCCCTCTCTGCAATCTCTATTCAAATCTCCTCTGGATCCTCCACTTCTTTCTGGCTAGATCCCTGGCATCCGATGGGTATATTGTTCTCCCTTTTTGGTCCCCAGACTCTCTATGATTCCTACCCCAAAGCTATCCCTCTCTCCTCTTTTATTGTTAATGTCTCTTGGTCCCCTTCTCCCCACCCTAGTCTCACACAAGTCTGGAACTTCCTCTCCCACCTTTCAACCTTTGCTTCTAGCCACACCTTATGGATTCCTTCCCACACCAAAACCTTCACAACCACCTCTGCCTGGAACCTCCTCAGATACCCTTCCCCCTCTGTCCCTTGGGCCCCTTTGGTTTGGTTCAAAGGTCACATCCCCCACCACTCCCTCACCCACCACTCCCTCACCCTTTGGAAATCCCTTAACTTAGCCCTCCCTACCCAAGCTTTCCTCTTCAGTTGCCACATCCCTGCCGATCCCAGCTGCATTTTTTGTTGGAACAGTAATGAGAACTTGGACCACCTGTATTTCTCCTGTCTCTTATCCCAATCCATTTGGAGTTTAGCCCTTGCTTCTATTTGGCCTAGATCAAGACGTTCTTTTGGTTTTGCTCGAGATTGGAATTAGATCCTAAAAACTTTCTTTGGCTCCACGATTTGTGACCAAGTGGGTAAGCTCTTTTTGCTGCCACTGTTCACCATATATGGTGGGAGTGCAACCATGGTACACCATTTCGCCGATATTTCGCGGAATTTCGGGTGTTTTGGTGGCTGGCAAACCAAAACAGCCACCAAAACTCGATAATGCGAGATATCGGCAATATCTCACTATTTCTTGTGATATATCGCGATATATAGGTAAAATATCTATATTTTGTGATTTTTATGCGATATTCTTGCAATTTTTAGGCGGTTTCTCTCGCAATTCTACAGCAGAATCTTTAGGATTGATGGACAATCTTATCAATTATGTCCCAATGATTCAAGACTCAAAAGGTAATGCGCTAAATGTGATTAGGGAGGAGAATCTACATAGAATAATTTCTGGATGTAATTCAAATTAGGAATACATTTTATAGCAAAATCTTCAAGATTAATGAGCAATCTTACCAATTATATTCTAGTGATTTAGGCCTCAAAAGTCAACATGCCAAATGTGGTTAGGGAAGAGTATATACATGAAATAATTTATGGAAACAATTTAAATTATGAAGGGATTTTGTAATATAATCTTCAAGGTGAACGAGTAATCATTCCAATTATGTCCGAATGATTTAGGCCTCAGAAGGTAACATGTTAAATGTGGTTACAAAGGAGAATTTAAATGGAAGAATTTATAGGAAATAATTTAAATTCACCAAATATTGGCATCAAATTAGGGTAGGCACCAAACTTGGGTTCAAAATAACCAAAAATACCCCCGAAATGGGGGTCGAAATCTAGCAATTTTTTGGCGAAATCTCACCGAAATTTCGGCTAGATTTCGCCATATCGCCCGGTTCGCCAGGTAGCGAACCGGCGACATCTAGCAATATTTCGCACCATGAGCGCAACATGAGAAGATGGACTTCCAAATCTCGATCCCGGGTCATGATTTGGAATGCCATCTATTTTGATGTATCTTCTAGGCTTATTTCTCTCCCCCACCCCCCCTATTTATGATTCTCCAAGGAATAGGTTGATTGTTAGTTCCTGGAGCCTAAACACCTCCTTTCAGTCGCCCTCTTGACTGGCTCCCCCCCCCCCTTGCTTCTCTTTGTATCTCTTGTTTTAATATAATTATTTATTCATAAAAAAAAAAAAAAAAAAGAACTGATTCATAAAATTTTAAAGTTTCTCCAAATGCATTATACTAACAAAAAGTGGAGGACATAACATATATATGTTTTGAGCCTTCTTTTGGTCTGGAGATTGCTGCTGCACATAATTTGATTTGCATTTTGAGTTGGTTGACCATTCACAATCAACATTTGCATTCCTTTAGACATACAAAATGGCCAATTCTGTTTATTTGACCATAGTTTTTTTTCATATTGGCTGCAGGGTGACTCCTATGGTGAGACACATGATATCCAAATAGCTGGATTGGATTTGGGTGTATTTGTTGGGGATTTGGCTTTTGAGGAAGATGCAAGCAGGTATAGATACTGTAAAATCTTGTTTACAATCAAGGTTTGCTAGTTTTTTTTATGTCTATTTGGAGAAGTCCAATCTCCATAATTGCATTTAAGAATGAAAGAATGATTACTGCCTGTGCTGCTGTATGGCCCACATAGAGATGTTTTAGAAGGGGAATGGAGATTGGCCACCTGAAAGGATTAGTACAGCAGAAAGAACTTTGTAGAGAAACCCTGACCGAAAATCAAATTTCATCCTAAAAAGAAATCTAAAATGACTCCATGAAATTTGCTGAATGCATTTAAGGGTCATAGTGATTTTCTTGTTGGGATATCCAAATCAAATAATTTCTCTAGCATGCAAAGTTGACAAGTATTGTTCATATATTTATCATCCTAATTGTAAGTTATAACAGCCTGAGATAACCATTGAATTTACTTCTTGCTGTAGTGATGATTTCTCATTGGATGGACTACAGGAGGAGTTGGAAGAATGTAAGAAAGATGAAGTAAGTACCTCTCGGTTATACTTCCTCTTTTAATATTGTTGCAATGCCTTTTCATGCTAAACTAATTGTTTGGTAGTAAATTGGTAAAGCCTTTCCAAAGATTAGCATGACATTGAGAAGGGTGCACGGTTCGGTTATAACCATTGATAATACCAGAGCCATACTTCCATTGAAAAGGAGGGTGACAACATGGTCCATCAAGAATCCATACACAGAAATAAGGAAGATGTTCCCAAGGATCTGCTCATATGTTTCCTCCAATGAGAAATCCACTAGAGTGAATTTATGAATGGTTGCTGAACATTGTCATCCCATCATTGACCAGATTGGAAGAATCAACAGTCCCTTCCATAATGGATCTATGCCCATCTAAATTAGCAGTTACAAGGACCACAATAGCAACAAACAGAACAGAACACAGCTGTGATTAGAAACACTCTGCAATAGGAATTAAGAATCATAGTGCAGGAGCGCCCAACAATGGCCAATGGATAAACTAGGGTTGCTGCTTCGTGAAAATGGGAAGGATGAATGAACAATTATGGATGAATATAGGGGAAATCAGTGGTATATCAAGTGCTTGTGTCAGAGAGTTTTTGTTTTTGGGGGAAAAGAGTGATTGCTTGGGGGTTTTTTGGTAAAAATTGGTCTGGTTTTCAGTTATTACTGGTATAGCTGAGTATACCACCAAAAGCCAAGTCAAACTGCGTGTTAGTCAGGCTGGTTAGATTGGATTCTTTGCTAGATGGTCGAGCCAGTTTTGGTTTTAGCCGGTCAGGTGGGCTGGTCCTGATTGATATCTTAACACCTCTTAGAACCAGCATTCAAGAAGCTTTATTCAATCACCAGAATCATTGGGTTTGCTGTGGTATCTTACACATGCACATGGTTTAAAGTATCAAGCAATATGACATGGAGCGGGATGAAATGTACTGGTATCAGTTGATACCTTCAATACATGCCTTATTGTTATGTATCCTTTTTTTTTTTAAAGAAAATTGTATGCCTCAATTGTTATTGTATTGTATTAGTGATACAGGTCGATACTTATAGTACATGATTAAAGGTTCTGTGAGTGTATTGATATTTATCGGCTGATATGGCTTGATACAGACCAATACATCTTGATACAACATTCCGCGCCGATACGAACCATTACATATTGATACATACAGTACAGCTCAATAAAGTCAACATTGACTGATACATGTTGATATGGCCATTAAAGATCAACGTGGCTGTTTGATTTTTAATTTTATCTTTTTTGAGGTTGGAGATTGAAGGAGATTTTGCAAAAACCAAAAACTTGATCTTTGCATTTAAGTTATGGTATTTAATCCTACTTTAGGTTGAAGTTTGTTGATACATAACACGTTATTGTTTGCAACTATTTGTACTCAAATTGATGAAAGTTTCATCTCGTTATGTATCATTCTCCATTTTTAGCTTTTATAGATATTATGTATTATTTTTCTACCAAAAAAATGTTATATGTTGCTTTTATATTTATATTTATATTTATATTCATATATATAGCTTCAGAACTGTATTCCATGTGTATCTTGATTCTTGACTATGTCCATGTGTACTGGTAGGGTATGGCATGTACCTTCAATTTGATATGCTTCATCTCTTAAAATCACCCTTACGATATGATTCCCGATGCCAATACTTTATCCTTGCTGTTGCTTGTAACTGTGTATAAAGTTGTCTCATACTCAAGCAAGGAAAGATTAAAGAAAGTTGACTGAAAAGCTGACTGCTAGCAACCAGATTGCTGCCTATATTAAGAGTCCTACTGGCTAGGACTTTGGAGAAAGAAAGAAATTAGACTCAAACAATGACTGGAACATACAGATTCTACTGCCTGATTGAAATAATTTTATAGTAATAAAAGTTAGAGAAAATAAGAATCTACATTAACCCCATGATAGAGGGGTTCCTGGAGGGACTGAACTGAAATAGCAGGACAAGAAATAACTAGAATTCTGGTCCACAATTGGACCTTACTGAACTACAGGCTTTCAGATTCTGACATGTTCTTCCTTCTGAAAGTCTAGTGTGGCCTATACTTAGGGATTCTGTATCACCTCTTGTAGTCCATGGTTGGAACTCCCTCGTCTCTCCCCATTTGTTCTAATGCCAGTCATAACCAAATATAGATATCCCTTAATGCTCACGTAGAAACTCGAAACCTAGCCCAATCATTCAAATTTCAGCGCTTTTATGTATTATTTAGTTCTTTGTTCTCATTGTAATCTCGATACTCTTATTGCTTAGACGTGACATTTGACATTCTATTGTTCTATGTTTTCCCTTGAAAAACATGATTCTTACTGTGTGATTTTTCAGTTTTTTTATTTTAATTTTTTTTGGGGGTTCTATAGGTGGTTACAGATATACTGTCTAAAGGTATAAAGCTGAGGGAGTACACTAAGGGTGTTGAGAACAATGTACGGCAAGTTGAACTGAATTCGATTCAGGTTGGAGCTTGTGACTTACCTTGGCCTACTCTTTTTCTGAAATGATGAATCAAAATAATTTTCTGATATCAAAGATTGGTTTTCATATCTTTTGGCAACGTTGTAGTTTCTTCTTCTTCTTGTTGTTTTTTTTTTTTTTTTTTTTTGGGGGGGGGGGTGTTTCTTTCCAATTTGATTAAAAGTTTACATTCTTTTTTCTTATGCATAAAATATTTCAATAATTGATTTGACGATGCGCAGATTTTGTCGAGATCATGGAAATAAATGAGAACTAGATAGGGACTAATCTCTCTTCTGTTGGATCCCCATTCCCTCCCTGTTCATGAACTCACCATTTCCATAAATAAAATTTATGAATGCAACAGCAAATTAGTATGCAACCTAGGCCTTCAAGGGATACTTGCTAAGTTGTTGTACAAGTACAGATCCAAGAGTAGTCAACCACATTCTGAAAACCAAGAAAGTAACCCAAACAAACTGATTTAGTATAAGGAACCTGCATTCTCAGCTGGGGCTCTTGAAATGAAATAAGATAGCAATCTCAATAAGGAAACAGTAGATATTAATTTGAATTCAGACTTCAGAAGACTGAAAGATCACTGGCCACAGATGTAGGGTGGCAAGAGCTAGAGAAGCATTTGCTGCATATTGCTTTTAGGTGCTGGAAGGAAGGTTGGTATCAAGTCCACAGGGAGAATATGAGGAATAATACTTTGCTGGGGCTTTGTACTTTCATTAGTTGGATTGGGAGCAAGAAGAAATAAGGGTTTTTGGAAGGAGGTCTTGACCCTAGAGGATTTATTTCAGTGTCATCCTATTGCAAAATTTTAATGCAAGCCTAATGAATGAGGAGAAAATGGTGAAGATGCCGGCTAAATCTTTTTGGAGGTCATGCTCGTCCTATAATAAGCATTTTTGATTGGGTTGTGGCATTATAAAAAAGCTCTTGACTGGAAGTTCTACAACTACAAGATGACTCTTGGCAAATAGATGTCTTTTGTGTGGTAATGATGATGATGAAACAGATGCTCATGTCTTTCTTGATTCTATTATGGCAAAATTGATGAAAACCATCACCAAGTTGGGACAATTTTCGGTCTATGGGTTATGGGCCTTTGATCACATGGTTTTAATTCGTAATAGCCTCCTTTATGGGCCTGGAATAGGGGTGTCTTGACTGAATGCTAAAGTAAGTTTATTTCCTGTTTTATTGTTTGAAACAGTTCAACATTGCTTCAAATTAAGTTAGGATTAGTGGTTTAATTTAATTTAGAATATTTCAATCATTTCATTGTATGTAGGCCATTCAGACTCCCATGGGAACAGCAGAGTTCTATTTCATTGTATTTAGTTCATTTGCACTACACACTCCAACTCTTTACTCTCAACCTCTTTTTTTCAATTTTCTGACGTGGTGATGGGTGGATGTGTGATGTCCCCATCAATCATAGGACAGCCTTGAAAACTAGAATACCCTGGAAACTAGAATCTGGTATCAGTCCTGTCTCCTGGCATCGGATCCTCTATCATAGGGTTCAAAGTCATCATCACCCCTGTATGGAGGATGATTTCAAATGGCTCGCTGCCCATGAGGGTCATGACCTCTACCTCGACCATTCCCAAAGAAAGGGTTCCCTACTACACCGCCACCTACATAATGATGATCCTTGAAATCAAGGTCGGTGCGAGGGTGCTCAGTGGGGTTAGACTACCTAGTGGTCTGTGGAATAGTTGTCTGCACAATGGTAAGCCTGTCGGAGAGGTTTTGTTCAATGGCCTAGAGGTTGTTGGATTGTGATTCTCGAGCTTCCATGCTAGCTTGCAACTTGGCCTGTGTCTCCCTAAGTATGGTCGTTGAGTCTAAAGTAGGGTCCTTGCTATGATATGATCTACCACTGCAAGTGGTCATGCACAAGGTAACACCAAATACAAAGAATATACTAACCATGCTCTAATACTAGATTGATGTAGGACAGCCCTAGAAAAATAGGGTATTCTACAAAGAAACAGGGATCTGAAGCTAACTAAGACACTGGGAGCGATTGGGGGGGTGTGTTGCACAACACATATTTAGACCAACATTTGAAATTTACTGCAAATATAATTTCAACAATAAGACATAAATAACATGCAAATTTGTAATCTAAAGACTCAAGATGAACAAACAGAATCAAGCTTTATTCAGTCCATACAACTAGTCAAGGGAAGGGGATAATGGGGCATTGCATTCAGAGTGAACAGCAGAGCATAATATGCTTTATTAATCCAGTAGGGTCAAGATACACGAACAATGTCAATCTCACCCAAACAAAAACTAAAACCTAACCCAAAAACCAATGAAGCCAAAGTAACAAATCTGCAATACTATAGCCAACAACAAGTAATGGTTAGGCAGCAATAACAGTAGAAGCGGGGAAGCAAGATAGATATAGCAGGATATACGTGAGTGCTAGAAACAGAACTGCAGTAATATGATGCAGCAGAAAATAAAGGGCAAAAAAATAAGGGAAAGAGGGGATGGAGAATTAGCAACAGAATTGGGGCTGCCATGGGAAATTTCTTGGGAGAAAAGAAGAGAAATAAGATAAGAAGAGACAAGGAATAATGGCTGGGCAGCAAGGTTGTCAACAGATTTAAGAGAAATAAATAGGTGCAGGCTGTCGTACAGAAAAAGGAGGGAAAGAAGCAGGAAACCTCACGCAAGAAAGAGAAAATGAGGGGAAAAGAGGGAAGAAGTAGGGGCAAATTAGGCAAAAGAAGTGCCAATTCTAGGAGAGGGGAATGTGGATTTTTGTTTCAGATCAGAAGAAGTCAAGAGGCAGAAAAGAAGGGGGACGTTCATGGCAACAAGAGATTTTGCATAGGGATAGGGATGTGAGGATGAGGGGGAAAAATTTATTTGGAAAAGAAACAAGGTCTTTTTTAGAGATAAAAAGGGTAGAACTAGATAGAGGAGGGGGTGAGGGAATTTTTTTAGACAAGAAACAGCTGCAAAGGAGAAGAAGAAGACTTACTGAAGGGAAGGGGGATGAGGAGAGGACTATCGCTGGCTTCTTAGAAGTCTGCGCCATCTGCAGTTCTCCATTTTTTCTTTTATAGTTTTCGTCCTTCAATCTTGTTGGTGGTTAGTAAAATAAAGGAAAAAAGGTTTCCTAAAACAACCCCAATTAAATAAAAGGAATCAAGAAAAGGACTCTCCTAAAGTAACCTCAACATAATAAAATACCATAACCCTTATGATATGAATAGAAACTTCCTCAACTACCCTTTCAAAAATAATCCAAAATAATCCTAAGAAACTAGTCCTAAGGATCCAGATGAACCTCTCTAGAATATATGTCCACACGTCTCGCGGAACTAAGATGAAGGTTTCCGTCATCTTTGTCTCTAATAATAACATGTGATGGGTAGATGTGTGATTTCCCCATCAATCTCCATCTACTAGAGAAGGTTGTCTGGACCCTTAGAACTGTGGTCTACACCAAGTCTTTTTTCTTTTGTTACATTATTATTGGTATTTATTGGGTTTATTTATTGTAAGGATAGTTTAGGACTTTAGGGAGTTTCTTTTCATAGCTAGGGTATTATGGGATTTTATTTAGTTGGGATATTTCGGATATTTTCTTTCCTTTATTCGTATAGCTATTTTAGGAACTTTTTTTAATAACCAAGCACCAAGGGTCGAAGGAGGAAAATTAGAAATAGAAAAAGTCGAGAACTGCAGATAGATCAGACTTCTGAGAAGCCAGTGACAGCCCCCCTCCTCCTCCCCTTCAGTAAGCCTTCTTCTTCTCCTTTGCTGCTGTTTCTTGTGTGAAAAATTCCCTCACGCCCTCCTCTATCTAGTTCTTCTCTTTTTTCTCTGAAAAGACCTTGTTTCCTCCAACTAATCTTTTTGCTCTCATCTTCACATCCCTACGCAGAGTCTCTTACTCCCATGAACTTCCCCCTCTTTTCCTCCTCTTGACTTCTTATGATCTGACACAAAAACCTGCATTCCCCTCTCCTAGAATCGGCACTTCTTTTGCCTAATTTCTCCCTACTTCTTCCTCTTTTCCCCTCATTCTCTCTTGCTTGCATGAGGTTTCTTGCTTCTTTTCCTCCTTTTTATCTATTTCTCTTAACTCTTTCTTTTCTTCACTCTGTTGACAGCCTTGCTGTCCAGCCATTATTCCTTTCTTGTCTTATTTCTCTTCTTTTCTCCCAGGAAATTTCCCATGGCAGCCCCAGTTCTGCTGTTGATTCTCCTTCCCCTCTTTCCCTTATTTTTCTGTCCTCCTTTATTTTCTGCTGCATCATATTACTGCAGTTCTATTTCTAGTGCTTATTTCCTGCTATATCTATCTTGCTGCCTTGCTTCTACTGTTATTGCTGCCTTACCATTACATGTGCTGGTTATAGTATTTCAGATTTGTTACTTTAGCTTCATTGGTTTTTGGGTTAGGTTTTAGTTCTGGTTTGGGCAACATCATTCATGTATTTTCACCCTATTGGACTAATAAAGCATATTACTGGTTATAGTACTTCTTCTTCTTCTTCTTTGTGTGTGTGTGTGTGTGTAAATGCAATGCCCCCCATGTAGCCGACTGCATTTAGTTGGGACAAGGATTCTTGATGATGATGATGTGAATGTAATGCCCCATTATCTCCTCCCCTTGACTAGTTGTGGATTCACCAAAGCTTGATTCTGTTTGTTCGTCTTGAGTCTTTGGAGTACAAATTTTCATGCTATTTATGTCTTATTGCTGAAGTTATATTCGTAGCAAATTTCAAATGTTGGTCTAAATATGTGTTGCACAAACCCCTCCCCTAATCCCTCTTAGTGTCTTGGATAGCTTAGGATCCTGTTTCCTTGTAGAATACCCCAGTTTCTAGGGCTGTCCTACATCACTTGGGGTTGGGGTTAGCATTCAAGCGTCAAATATGGATCAAATTCAACCAAAAACCATTTCGTACAATCATTCTAGTGGCTGAACTCAGAGATTGGAGCTCTAAAAAAATGTAGGTTTTCGAAGGACTTGGTTTTTTCTTTTTTTGGTGGATGGGAAGTTGTTAAATCTTTGTTTTTCTAGCACTACCCTTTTGCAATCGGTGGATAGAAATATCATCCTTCCTGCTTCTATTCCTAAAGACACTTCCAGAGTTCCAGATAAAATTTGGAACCACCCAACACTCTTCTTGGCACTAGACCATTACTACATGCAAGAAACCTCATGTTTTGTAATAATTTATATGGAAAGCATTTGTCTTGTCATACGTTCTCCATTTTAGTGTTTATGCATGATATATGTTATATATTGCATATTTATGTGTTTTTTTTGCTATCAGAGATATTTTCCCTTACTTTATAGTGTTTCTCCAATATGATGTGGTACGTCTTGTAAGATTACCTCATTTTTTGTAATAATTTAAATGGAAAGCATTTGTCTTGTCATACGTTCTCCATTTTAGTGTTTATGCATGATATATGTTATATATTGCATATTTATGTGTTTTTTTTGCTATCAGAGATATTTTCCCTTACTTTATAGTGTTTCTCCAATATGATGTGGTACGTCTTGTAAGATTACGCTGACATTCTGATACACGATGCTTTCATATTTGATCACAGGGTAAGGAATGTAATCCTAAATTTTCAGCTGGATTTGTTTTATACTAAGTGAGACAAAACACTTGGGAATTCTGGTCTTGGGTTCTGTTTCGTATTGTTAAGGAAGAATTTGGTTATTTACTTTATGTGCACACTAGGATAGGTTTTTTCCTGTTATCACTCAGACTACATTTTTCTTTTGTAAATTGTTTGTTTTACTTTTACTCCAATCTTTTCTGAAGCTGCATATTAGTCCTTTCATGCCTTTTGCTTTAATTTGTATTATTCTGGCCATATTCGTGTTTACTTCTTCCACAAGGTTCTCAAGCTTCTCTGAAAATTACAAGATTCCCATTAATCCTTCTAATAGGATGTCGGTCACTCTACCGGTCCCATAGTGCCCAACATGGGTTAACTTTCAGCTGATTTTCTTCATGGAATGATGTTATAGAGAGAAATGTATGTCAATATTGGTTATTTGTTTATTTTTGCATGGTTATGTATTAGTGAATGTTGTGAATGAATAAACAGAACAAACTCTGTTGTTGCTTATCATTAAAAATTGGTTCTTCAAGTAAGTTTTCAAGGGTGAAACTTTGGGGTATATGATTAGAAGAGGTAAGATTAAATGGACCTTTCAATAAATGTCTAGAATGGTAAGATTTTGTCGTACATAGATTCAGTTTTTCTGGGTATTCTGGTAAAGATCTCAAGCAAACATGTTTCTACTTATTTTTATTAAAGAAACTCACCAGTTGGGAAGCACACTTCAGTAATCATAGTTGTCAGGGTGTCACCTAGGCATCCAGGACCTTCTATGGTTCTGGGTATCCAGGTGTTGCCTTGGTTTTCTTCGCCCACTGACGCCTTGTCGCGTTACAGCTTGACAACTATGTTGGTAATTGGTTGTGCCAAAAAATAATGGGGATCCATCTGACATGCCCTAGCTCGGCCATCCAACCAATATTTACCCTAATAAAATTCGAGTATTTCTTTAGAAGATTTAAAAGTCTGCTGATGGAATCTATAGCAACTAGGATAAAAGATCATGACAAATAAGGACATGACCAGATATTTCTAGAAGGACAGAAAAGTTAATTCTAGTACTATTATGGAAAGACTTGAAGTCTGAGTGCTAAACTGCACTTCTTTTATTGGCTCAAAAAAGAAAAAAGAATTTCATTTCTAGAGATGTTTACCCTCTTTTCTGTTTGTTATTGGAGGTTGTTGGAGGGGATGGTTAGTACTCTTGATTGTTTCGTCTTGTTTTGAGGTGGTTTCCTATTTTTGGTTGCAGAATGAACCTGAATTTTTATTTAGATGTATTTCTCCTTCATCTATTAAATAAGCTCTTGTTCAAGTATCCTGTATAAGTGCTTGTTGAATTTTTGTTTGTAAAATCCTTTTTTCTTGTGGAAAACATGTTCACTAACAGATTTCTTCTGCCATGCAATTATTCAGGAGTATATAAAGGAAAGTGACAATTTAGTTTCCCTTCATGGTCAGATTCGTGATTGTGACAGTATATTATCCCAGATGGAAACCCTTCTTGGTGGATTTCAGGTATTGCCTGGGCTGCTGGAGTTCTGTCGACATTTTAAACTTTCATTAACTTGCATGCAGAAGAAAAGTAAAATGGAGCCTCTGTCTGACATATTAGGCCAAGTGACAGTTACAAGCCGTTCTCTTAACAACCTACCATGTGGAACTACACAGTTCTGTCCATGTGATAGAGGACCTCACACCCATCGTCTGTCACATTTCAGTCAGAAACAAAGCAGTGGAAGTGCTTAAAAGTGAATTTAAAATTTCGTAAGTTACAAGATTGTCATTTTAAATAGTAATAATGGTATCATGGCATTTCCTTTATTCTTTTGTAACTGAACTTTCTTCTAAACATTTAGCCAGCTGTACGGGCCTGGAACTTGGCCAGAGGGATGGATTCCTGGTCCTCTATCATATGGATCCTCACACATAATGCCCAATGTAGTCACAGGTTGTGAAGTAAAAAGATTGTTTTAAGGGTCACAAGGCATTTTAATGTTTTTATCTCACTCATTGCATCTTTGAAACAATTATGTCTTTCTATTTGCTTGAATAGGAGTTGAAACTGATATTGTTTTCAACCCTCCTGACAGCTGTGATATTTGATAGATCAGTCATTATGCCTTGCAACTATTAAAAGTTATGAAGTCCCTTGTTTTTCTGTCAATAAGGATAATGATTATCCTATTTCTATTCTTTTTTTTTAACATTTGTTTTATATTTTATCCTTTGTGTCTCACCCAGCAACTTTCATACTATTATCTTAATAAAGAAAATGATACTTTGTTATAAAAATTGCACGTATGCTAAGAATATGTTTCTACTGTTAAACTAAATAAAAATACAGACCAGTGTAGGTTGCTTTCAGGTTTTTGCATTTCCTATTCAACTGATGCTTGAAAATAACTGGGTTAGTTCTATTTAGTTGGAAAGAAATGCTTGATATTGGTGAAAATTTCCAAAAATCCATTTTCTTCAAACTTCATTCATCATTTGTTTCTTCATTTCATTCTTTAGCATTAATATTTGTGGTATGAAGAAACAAGAGGTTAATCATTGTTGCTCTTTAAATTTGAGTCTTGTTGGGTAATTGGATTTTTCTTGTTGAAATCATTGGTATTTACTAAAATCTTGTGTTAGGCTGAGATTGGTTCTATAAGTTCAGAAATAAAAAGCCTTCAAGAGAAGTCCATGGATATGAGTCTGAAGCTGAAGAATCGCAAGGTATGCAACTATGCATGATATTTTGTTAAAATGTGTCTTTTTACATTTATGGTGCTTGGATTATTTAATTAGTAAAGAAAATGTACGAGAAATCAGCTAGCATATGAATATAAATCAATGGTGCAAATTGTGTATAGTCCTATTTCTAGTTGCTTTGCTAAAGCTGGTTGGGATCATAAGAGCAATTGCAAATTTACGTCTCAGTGCTCATGATGACATAGATGTTACCTTTTAATTTCAAATGTCATTCTCCTCACCAGCCCATTCTTAACTTTGCTGCCAAGTTTTCATCAGTGGACCTAATGGGATTCTTCAGGGTTTCCAGTTTTACTTTTTGACAACTTACCTGTCTGTTGACCATAATTTTCTCTATTATGACTACTATACCATTTCTGTTCTCTTGTCCACTTTGGAGCTCGTTGATGGATTCAGATGTCCAAAGACTCCAAATCCAATCAACAGATCAGAGGGCTTACAAACCAGCAGCTTGAACACCTAGAACCAGCACCTTGACAACTATGGTCCAAATCCAATCAAGAATTGAGTTTTTAGGGTTTCAAACTAGGAGCTTTTGTTTTAATATAAAAAAGATAAGAATGCCCCTCCGCCTTTTCAAGATAAGTTTTTGTTTTCGTGTGTTTCTTAAAGTGGGCTTAAAACTGTGCCAAAGTGCCAGTTCATTTAAAAAATGGGGGGGGGGGGGAACACAAGAAAAAGACTGGATTACACATACATGATTTGAGCTGTTTCTGTTCCGAAAATGTAAAAAAAACACAAGAAACAAGAAACAGGAATGTTGCCATACAACCCCTTAGCAACCTAGCAATAACTTGACAGATAATTATTACCAAACTAATAACCGAATGGTTTAACAGTAGCAGATTGTTGTAGAATCAGCATAAACTAATGGTGGAACTGATGTTACAGGCTGTGGTCTGTTTCGCACTGACTTTGTTCTGTCTCCTATGGTATCAAAACATAGACTGCCTTCCAGAGCACTAGATGGCAAACCCAAATTTTCAAACACCCGATCTGCGGGGACTGTAACAGCCTCTCTATTTTATTAACAAAAATTGACCGCTACTAAACTAGAAGCTGGATAGTAACTCCTCTGTCTCCTCTCCTCATAATAGCAATTAAATTTCTGGCCAAGAGTAAATATGCCTCTGTAGTCATTGGCTAAATTCTTTCAAACTGTAAGAAGAGTCCTAGATAGGCTAAACTCTAACAAGCAGAATCAAACCCCACCTAGGGATTGACTTCTGTCTGGTAAGATAACTTCCTAGCTAATAGGTAATGAGCCACATTATTACTATGAGGTACCTACTTAAAATACTGATTTGTGTGCCTGTGAGGGCCTAAAATTTGACCTTATAATTGAGTCCATAATCAAATACTATTAAAACAGGCCAAAAAATAAAAGATTAAACATCATCCAAAGGTGCTGTTCATGTTTCTGCATCGATGATTCGGGGAAAATTTCTGAGCCTGTTCAGAGGTCCATATTAGAAACATTAGCCTGTGGTTTTTATCATTAGAGACCTACTCCTTGGGTCTTGATTAGCAAGTTGATCCCTTTATGCCCTGAGACTTCGGGGTCAAGGATGTGCATTTTGGTTTCCATCTTGGATTTCGACTTGCCATTAGCATATTTGTCCCAGCATCTAGGACCGGAGATGTTGGAGGGGGACTGGAAGCTAGGCAGCACCAAGTAGGTGCCTAGGCAATGCCTTAACAACCATGGCCATGACTGAAACATGTGAATCGGCAAGTAACTGGAATAAGATACTCTTTCTGCCTTTGAAAGCTTCATACTCCTGTGTCCAATGTATACTTTTCTCCTCTTCCCGTCCTAATTTTATTCCATATTTGAGACATTTTGGTATCTTTGAATTTTTTTGGCAATACTCTTGCTGCCTATGAAAGCTTCATACTCCTGTTTCTAATGTATATTAGTCTCTTCATCCCGTCCTAATTTTATTCCATATTTCAGACATTTTGGTATCTTTGAATTTTTTGGCAATACTCTTGCTGCCTTTGAAAGCTTCATACTCCTGTTTCTAATGTATACTTTTCTCCTCTTCCCGTCCTAATTTTATTCCATATTTGAGACATTTTGGTATCTTTGAATTTTTTGGCAGGTAGCTGAATCAAAATTGGCAAGATTTGTTGAAGACATCATTATCCCACCAAGGATGGTTGATATAATTGTCGATGGAGAGGTAACTTCTTTTTCTTTTTCAAAAGGGTTGTCCCAGTGCACCAAGGCCCCTGCTTTTGGCAGGGTCAGGGGAGCATCAGATGTATACAGCCTTAGCCTTTCTTTTCTTTTTTGCTCTTTCAAATTACTACACTTAAGTGGTCAACTTATTTGGGATATGAACCATCATTAAGAAGCCGCATGTGTTCTCATCATTTTCCAGAGTGGCATCTTTGTTTCTCAGTTATGACGTACACCAGATCTGGATGAGTGTATTGTGGTGCGTGGAGCTCTGGCACCTGTCTTAGCATTTCAGGCTCAAAAAAAATCACCGCCATTCAAATTAACCGTGGCTGATTCATGTTTTAATAAATTAACAGGCATTTCTTGCAGATGCCAGTTCTTAT
Source organism: Hakea prostrata (assembly GCF_041222555.1). Classification (NCBI taxonomy): domain Eukaryota; kingdom Viridiplantae; phylum Streptophyta; class Magnoliopsida; order Proteales; family Proteaceae; genus Hakea; species Hakea prostrata. Next base: position 5,225,769 of record NC_142600.1, read on the forward strand.
CTTCTTTTCTCATATTTAGTCACTAGTTGGTGCACCTGAGATCTTAATTAGTTTCGTAACCTGAGATCTTAATTAGTTTCTCATTGCTTTTGAATTTGACTCATCTGCATGTCCTGCATTAAAACCTTCCTATTCTCTAGGTGTCTAGTTTTGGTTGGGGGCCACTAGATACTTTCTCGTTTCTTTCTGCTGTTTAACGCGTCATGCTATAAAACCGAAGGATTTGATTTACCTATACGACTTTAATGTGAGTATACTATTGGGTATTTATGATATTGAGAATTTTGGGAAAAAATTGGATTATGGACTTGGATATTCGGCGATTCAAACTTAGTCAACTTTCTTGGTCCAATCTGTCAGTATCTTATTAAGTATATGATATAGGTTTCCTTGGGATGCAGTTCAAATTCGAAACTATTCTTTTGCACCTTATATGCTCTAATGGAAAGTTTACACAACTATGTGAAAATGATCTCCCTGTGGAGCATGAGGGTCTTGCTGGCCATGTTGAGTTTAAGCATCTTTGTGAAACCTGGACCTGTGTAGACGTCAAGCTAATAACTGAAGCTGAATCTCCCTTAATGTCAAGTGTTTTGGCTCCTGCGGCTGGCTTGTGAATTGTTGGATAATGTAAGCCAGTTACCAAAGCCTAGAGCTTCTCTGCTACTGAGTCCACAATGCCCGTTGGGCTGTAGTTGTGACTGTGACTAGGCAACCCAAGACATTGGAGGAGCCTTGAATGCAAGGTGACACCAAAAAGGTGCGTGGATGCCAAGTGACAACCATGAGTTGGTCGTGGGGGACAGAGCAAGTGAAGAAGGAAAGAAGAATACAATGACGGAAAAGTAGGGAAACCTGAGAAGAAACTAATTTGTAGGGGGAGAGAAGAGAAATCACATAAGGGAGTTTTTTTCTTTCCTTGGGGGGGGGGGGGGCTGGGAAGAAGAGTGCACATACAAGTAGCTCAGGCTATTCAAACCACAAGTCAATTCAGTCTATGCAATACATTGGTTATGAGCATATAAATACTGAAGAAGCAGACTTCTAAGAATACACTTACCCTTTTAGTAGTTCTGAAAACTAATTAGAACTAGTTCAACATATAATTGAAAATCAGCTTATGTTCACCCAATAAAATAGATGGATAAAATCCATATCTGAACCCGGTTCTCGATGTGGGTTTCCAAATGCATGTCTGTAAGTCTAAGGCTGTGCTTCACCGGTCGGCTTAAACATACTAGAAAAACAGAATTACAGAACCCTGCTAAAGATGGGAGCCATATGCACTTGATATGGCCTTTTTCTTTTATTTATTCTTCTTCTTTTTAGCAAAACTCCTATGGTCCCTAAAGCACTGAATCTACCTACCAAACTAGCTGCTACCATCAACGTTAATCTTAGGCTGTCTGAGCTTACTTAGTTATTGAAATCAGTTAAAGAGAAGAAGAAATTGTTAGACTCGAATTTGATGTAAGAGCTTTACTTTGGCCTGAGAAAACACCCATATTCTCAACTTTTGGTGTTCATGGCATCATCAGTGGTGGTTTCCCTCTTTGGGTTTATTCTTTAGATACCAGAGCTAAAGTTGCATTTGAGCCTGCTATGGGTCAAAGACTTGCAATCCTACTACTGTGGGAAATTAAGTTCCCGTGCTGTATTATGATGTAATATGCTGTGTCAAACTTTATGGTCTACTGTTTCCCATTAGGTCCTGACCTCTGTTTTCATTGCAAATTTGTGCTACAAATTATATAAAAGAAATCAAAACAGGAATTAAAGTGATTCTGACTCTATTTAGTGGTGTAGCAGAGAGATTGAGTATAATATCGGTTCATAAAACATAAAGGTTGCTTTCCAGTTAGTCAGGATCCATCCAGGCATATTTTACTCTCCTGTTTTCCCTGGATTAAGAATATTTTTGGGGTTCATTTTGCATCACTGTGTACTTTAATTGGCGGATTTATGCAGGTTAATGATGAATACATGAAGACTCTTGAGGTTTTAAGTAAGAAGCTGAAGTTTTTGCAAGTGGATCCCAGGGTCAGATCTTCAAAAGCTCTAAAAGATGTTCAGCCTGAGTTGGAAAAACTTCGGCAAAAAGCTCTATCAAAGGTTATCAATTTTGTTAAGCAAATTTATGGTGAACTGAAATTGATAATTTACCTACTTGCAATTGTGTCCTACATTCTAGGACATTGATAATATGACTTCAAATTTTTTATTCAGCTGTCCTTGTATATGTAGTTGTCTTGGTTTCTTTTTATAGTTTGCCATAATTCAGCTAATGGATCACTACTGCTTTCTTGTATGGTTGCATAGACAAGGGGAGGGGCAGGGAGGGTTATGCAATGGGTTTGGGGGTAAGGGAGGGGACTGGGGTTGCTGTGATTGAGGGGGAAGGGGTGGGGAGGTGATGCTACTTGTATGCAGAGTCAGGAGGAAGATTGCTGGAATGGCAGGACAGAACGGATGAAGAAAAGAGAAGTCTTGATAATCGCAAGGTCCCCCTCAAAAGGACTCTGCTGCACCTTCTTGGCTGCTATTCTTCAATAATTTTATTAATCCAAACTTAAGGATTACAATGAAAAGACTAGGCTACTTACAGCCTACACTAAAAGACTTATGTTCTACTTAAGAATCCTTGATAATTTAGGATCTCCTTTTCATTTAATCTCAGCCACTCAATTGAAAGACTCTAACTGAAACTAAGCAACTAATGGAATCTTCTTGAAATAGATTCCGTAAGACACTAAAACTCATGCATCCGTTGGTTTGGCTCCTCCTCCCTTTTCTAGCTAGACCCCTGGCATCCGTTGGGCATTCTCTTCACCCTCCTTGGTCCCCGCATAGTCTATGAGACTTGCATCCCTAAGACTGCCACCCTTGACATCTTCATTCTTCATCTCCCACGGGGCCTGGTCCCCTCTCCCCCACCCCAATCTCAGACACGTTTGGAATACACTCCCCCCATCCTTAACTTGTCTCGAGGTACCACCATTTGGTCCCCTTCGCCACCCAAATCCTTTACCACTTCCTCCGCGTGAAACCTTCTCCGCTCCCCTCGTCCCCTGGTCCCATTTGGTTTGGTTCAAAGGTCACATTCCCCATCATACCTCACCCTTTTGAGATCTTTCAACCATGCTCTCCCCACCCAATCCTTCCTCATTAGCCGCCATATCCCTGCCAACCCTAGCTACACCCTTTGCTAAAGTGGTTCAGAGGACATTGACCACCTTTTCTTCTCCTGCCCCTTCTCCCGTCCCCTTTGGGATAGAGCCCTTGCATCCATTTGGCCCCGCTCAAGATGCTCACATGGGTTTGTCATGATCGGTCTTGGATCTCGAGGAATTTTGATGGTCACTCCATTTGCAATCATTTAGGCAAGCTAGTCTTTAATGCCGCTATCCATCACATTTGGTGGGAGCACAACCTTAGAAGATGGACTCCCAAATCTCGATCCTTAGACTTGATTTGGAAAGCCATCTTCTTTGATGTTTTTCTAGATTGCTATCCCTTTCCCATTCCCCTGTTGCTGACAACCACAGAATTAGGTTAATTGTTAGTTTATGGGGTCTCAGGCTCTCAACTACTCTCTCATCTCCCCTCTTGAGCTTCTTGCTCCTCTCCCCCCCCCCACCCTTTTTATTTCAGCTCCTTTGTAATCTTCTCTTGTAGTGTTGCTTGTTGCTTTAGATATATTATTCATTCATCCCAAAAAAAAAATACTCAAGCATAAAGGAAAGGAACTCCTGAAATAAAAGACTTATAAGAGTCCTTTAAAGAAAGACCCCTAAGGACTCAAGAACTTGACTCACAAATCAAACCAAGACTTTTAAACTAAATAAGACTCTGAAAATTAATTGCAGCATATAATTAGGGCTGAAATTAACCAAAATACCCCTCTTGGAGGGTTAGGCCAGCCCTAGGTGCGCCACCTTGGAGTGGCCTTGGCGCCCACTCCAGGGTTTCAGCCAGGGGAGGACCCTTGTTCACCTCAGATGGATGCCTTAGTGTCATGGATTTATATTATCAAATATAATCTGGATGGTTCAGTTGAATCTTGTTTAAGGTTTGTTTGGTTGCTAAGGCCATACTGAAACTTTGGTATTGATTATTTTGAAATGTTTTAACCTATTGCCTGATTGCACTTTGTTCATCTTCTTATTTCTCTGACTATCAATTTAGAGTGACCCTTGTAACATATGGATTTCTCTGTGATTAATTTGGATTGTTAAGTTGAATGTTGTAATGTTCGTTTGGTTGCTGAAGGCTATAATGAAACTTCCAGTGTTGACTACTTCAAAATGTTTTATCCTGTTGCCTGATTGAACTTTATTCGGGTTCTCATTCCTCCGGCTATCAATTTAGAGTAACCTTTGTAACTGCTGGACTTCTCTGTGGTGATCTTCGTAAGTTCATGTAGAGCAACCTCCTCGGTATGTTGCTCAATGGGGGAATCTACTTAAGTATGCAACCTTCATAAGGCCATCAATGGATTGAAAAAATCTCCATGAATGGCTGAAAATTTTAGTTCCATTGTAACTGATTTTGGGGTCTCACAATACTATTCTGCCCATTCTGTATTAATTTGTCAATAAAACTCGAAGTTAGTCAGTCAGTTGCGATGGTAATTGATGTCAATGACATATTATATTTGGTAACAATGCCCTGATCACCCGGGGGAGAGCCGGGAGCGACAGAAAACCGAGACCGCCCGAAGCCAGGCACGGACCCACCGGGGGGGGCGGCAAAACGGAAGCGGCCAACACCGGGCGGAGGGAAAAGCAGAAAGACAAGGAACGAAAGCGAGAGAAGCAAGTATAAACAAAAAAAACCAAAGCAAGAGAGAAGAGGAAAACAGTAAAAACCAAGGCAAAAAGAAAACAGGACAAACACAAAACCAGCACAAGAAACAAGGCAACAACGAGAAGAAGAAAAAGACAACCAAGTAAGCAAACGAAAGCGAGACAAAGAGGAGAGGCGAGGAGAGGCGAGAGGAAGGAACGGGAAACCAAAAAGGTAAAAAGAGAGCAGGAGAAGGGAGATGGGGGGTAGGGAGAAGGGAGAAGCGAGAGGCGAGATGGCGGATCTCGGCGGATATCCCTCGCGTCGCCTGATCTCGCTCGTTTGAAACCGAGATATCTCGCGAGATCTCCCACCATGTATCACTCCAGTAAAATCTTATCTTCATCAACATGATGAAAGATTTGGGTGGTTTTTAATATCTCCTTGATATTGAAGCGTTGCTCAGAAAAAAAGGTATTAGCCTATTGCAAAGGAAATATGCCCTTGATATCTTGTCTGGAACTGGAATTCATGCTTCCGTACCAGCAGATATGTCAATAGATTTAAGTAGCTACAAAGGTTAGTTGGGAAACTAATATGTTACTTTTGCTTGACCAAATATATCTTTTGTTGTCGGTGCTATCAATCAGTTTAGGAAGACACCAGAGAAAATTCATCAGGAAAGTACTTATTATGTGCTATGGTATTTCATGGGTGAAGGGTGCTCTTGGAAAGAGCCTTATTTAGCAACCTAATAGAAATAATAATTTGGTTTGGTTTTGCTAGTTGATTGGGCTAGCACTTATGATGACTGTTATTCTGCTACTAGTTGCTGTATTTTTGTTGGTGGAAACTTAATCACGTGGAAAGGTAAGAAAGAAACTACTATTGCAAGATCAGGTGAGAGGTGGCTAAATATCGAGCAATGACACACTATGGCTGAGTTCTTGTGGGTAAAGTCATTGCTTCAGGAGTGTGAGGGTTTCCTATTACTCAACTGATACAGATGTTTTGTAATAACCATGGTACTAAATTTTGCGAAATATTGTCTCGAGCCTACCAAGACAAAATTTTGGTTTTTCGGTGAAATTTCAAGAATTTCTAGGGGTTGTAATTGTAAATTGTATTTGACTACTTCTCAATATTTGGTCTTGCATTTTATTGAAGGTTTCAAAGTTCTCTTGTATATCCATGTTTACATTTGTGAAAATACATGATCCAGTTTCTTTCTTCCATATACAACTGGGCATGTGAAATCAAGAACACCACTTTGTGTTAAATTTTGGTCAAAAATAACATTGTCATTGTGTTTATTGGCCTCAAATTAGGTTGTACTCAACAAATCAAACCCAAAAAACCACCTAAAACCAACTGAAATATAATAACCAGGCTGCTATTTACATTGCAAGTAAGTATTCCATGAGAGGCCCTAGCAGATTGAAGTGTGATATCCATTTTGTTTGCAATGCCATTAAGATGAAACTAGTTACTACACTCTCTCTCTCTCTCTCTCTCTCTCTCTCTCTCTCTCTCTCTCTCTCTCTCTCTCTCTCTCTCTTTTCTTTTTTTTTTTTTTTGGGGAGTGGGGGGTGGGGGTAGGGGTTGTTAAGAACTACATTTGTTTACACAACAACCGACTCGGTGATATGTTTACCAAGCCATTGGACCTGTGTTTTGAAGTAGCTCTTCCAAGTTGGGCCTTGCTGACCTATATGTCCAGCTTGAGGGAGATTGTTGAAGAAGTTCGAATTTGTTGTCTTTGGTATTTCACTCTCATCAGGAAGTTAATATTTAAAGGCAACACAAATTTTCTTTTCTTTAGCATGTTCTTGTCCAACAAATCCGCCATACCCTCTTTTATTTTATATATAAGATATCTTCTTTATGTGAACTGCAGGGCTGAGGAAAAGATTATAAACAATGTATAATCTGAGTAGGAAGGGCTGGAGGATGTAGAATGTATGCTGGAGATGTTGTCAACCATCTATTATTCATTTGATATACACACTTTTGAGGGAATTTTTATTGGCCCTAAGGGTGAGCTGGCTTTTCCTTTAATCCTTGATTGAATGGATGTCTTGATGAATTGAGCAGGAAGTCCGAATGTGGAAGGAAGCCAATTAATGGAAATGATTCCTTTGGCTATATGTTGGAGCATATGGAGGGGTTGAAATGTCTACACATGTTGTTCATGAGAGTTTCTATTAGTGTAGTATATTTTAAGGTCTCAATTATGTCAGGGTTTTTAAGGGCCAGTCAGTGGGTGTTTTTTAGTAATAGTAGCTTGATTGCAAAATTTCACACTATGCGTAATTCTTCGTCAGCCTCTCGATTGTCAAGGTTGCTCTTATTAAGTAACATAAAATTATCTTTATCTCAAAATTAGGATAGTTCTGCAAAATCTGCACAAATATGGTAAGTTATTCCTGAGCGTTCTAAATCTTGGTATTGATTGACCAAAGGCTATGACAATGAGTCAAGTATCTGTGTCGTGAATTAGAAACTTATTTTAAGAGACTTCTCAGAGATGCTTGGGAGAGATGCTAGATGTGCTTAAGATATGCTTGATACACCTGAAAAAGTAGGTAGCCATGATTTCACTGGTGCCTTACTGTACCAGGATCCCATTACCTGAGATGATCACATTGTTGCATGGTTGACTTCCTGCTGCAAGCCTGACTCATTTCTATGGTTCAGACCCTCAGTGGACAGTAAATCCTTTGGTTCAGAGGTTAAGCTGTGCCCTTTGGATTTATGATCTTGGTGACAGTGTGAGATAAACTTTTTACCCTTGATGCTTTGGCTTTTCTCCTAACTAGCCGGAAGTAGATGATGAGCTATGGTTTCTTATTACGACAGTGTGAATATGCAAATGGTGTTAGCCAAACAAGTGTTTTTAGGCATAGTACAATGTAAATAAGTGATGAAAAATGATATCCAACTCCAACCAATGTTAGGTTATCTCATATTAAACAATCATGACTATTTAGCAGCAAACTTAATTTAATAGATCGGATACCATTCAAGATGATCCAAATATAGGTTAATCTTTTAGTTCAAACATGATACTTAGCCCCAAAAAAAAACCCAAATTTCAAGGAAAGTATGCTTTTTTGATGTACTTTAACCCATTGCTTTAATGTTTGGTCTCCACCTTGATGAACTTTATGTAAATGTCTGCTTGTCTAGTCACTCCTGAATCATTTTTGAGTGTAGATGGGATAAACTTGGGTTTTGGCTGAAACTCAAAGTAGAAGGAATTAGTTTTCTTTTAAGTGCATAGGTCCGTATTTTTACAGTATTAATTCTATGCATAATTTTTGTGTATCAGTTCTATGTCATCAACATGTCCAATCTCGATCTGTACCAGGCTAATATGGCATTTCTCTATTGATGCTTAGCACCATGATGACATGTAAATAAACTTAAAACCTACACCGTGGATTCCTAGGGAAAGGTGTAGATCATTGGATATTCTAACTTGGGTACAATTGATTGTGTTAAGTTTTGCCATTTTATCTTGATTCCTGCCTGTTTTTTTCTAGGTATTCGAGTTCATTGTTCAGAAGCTTTATGCCTTAAGGAAGCCCAAAACCAATATTCAAATCCTTCAGCAAAATGTTCTTCTAAAATACAAGTGAGGAACCTTTTTTTGGATTTGACTAGCTTCCATGCTTGATTTCTCTAATTATTTGTTCTTTAAATTGAAGTGCATTGCCACTCAAAGGATGATAAATATTTATTATAGATGTGATAGCATTCTCAGCATCCTGGCTAAGATAAAGTGTGTAATTATGGCAACTGAGCATTTATATATCCTAATTTACATACATAAACCTCTTGATTTTTCTCTCCCTTTATTAGGTTTGAAATGTATTATTTTTGTTTAATCACCCATGTGAGGTTGCCCTGCAATATATTCCTTTCAATGGCTGAGTTTGGTTTAGTTATTAGAGTTGGATCCAGGAGAACTATTATCATTGTTGCAGATCCTTCTAACCCACATGCAATAGGAGGTAGAAAAGAAAAATGAGGAAAGATATTAGATTTCAGATTCAGAACATTCTTCTTGTTGACTTTCACCTACTTTCAAGCCCCCCCCCCCTCCCAACCCACAAAAAAATAGGGAAAAGAAAAGAAAAGAAAAGGAGCTTTAGTTAATGGTATGTGACTTCTATCAAACTCATCATATTCTCTTCCAGGCTGATAAACTTCTCTTGTTTACTTCAGGTCCCCAAAAAAGAAAATTAAGTAAAAAGAACATGTAACTAGGATAATGCCATATGTATGTGAACGGGGAGCACTAATACCAAACCCTGCCACCCCAACCATGATAAGTAACAAGGCTAATGAAAATGTAGAGAAGATTAAAGATACACACGAACAACGACAGAAGGGCCAGAAACACAGAGACCCTATGAAGCACTAGAAAATTTGGGACCCAGGTACAACAGATCCCTTTGAACTCCAATGACATAGATTCCTGTACCTCTTTTTAGGCCATTCCCTCAACTTCCTATGATTGTCTTAATTCTATCGGGAGCCTCCATCAACCAAAGGTATTGATACTATATGGTGGTGTAGAGCACGGTTCAAGAACTTGGTCAGCCAAAAAATGGAGTGCCATCTCCATCTCAGCTAGACATCAGTGTGTTCTCAATGTATGCTATAGACTAGAAATTCTGTGATATTATTTTTTGGTTTGCTTGCTACTATTATTTGTTGGAATTTTGATTGATGTAATTTTACATCAACCCAATCACCTGTATGAGTTTGTCCTGTGCATTGATGTTATGTTCCTTGTAGCACTTAGTTCAGTATTGAGTTTATATGAAATGAAACTGTAACATATCCAATCAGGGTTAAAAAATTGAGTATTTGTTCGTAGTTTAGTATTCTAGCTATCAATTATGGCAATGAAGTGGTTCTGGATCAGTTCCAGGTGTTTGTTATCTTATCATAATGATGTGTATATGAACTTCAAAAATGCAGGTTTGTTATTCTCTTTCTCAAGGAACATGGCAAAGAGGTCTATATAGAGATCCGTAGAGCATACATTGACACAATGAACAAGGTGAATGCTACATACTATCATAAGTGAAGTTAGTGTTAAATGATTTGAAACTTGATGGTTAGAGTTTTCTTGTTTGTGCCTTTGGGGTTCTATACTACTGAAGCCATGCTTTCCCTCAATATAATTGACAGTAAGGTTGCCTTGGGTATGACTTCTGATTGTACAGAGTCATTTGTCTGGAAGCACCTTTTCATTCTTCACTCCTAGATCACTAGTACATGCTGCTGGTAACAGAAAAATCACATAGATCACCTCAAAATCTGAACGATACAATACCATATATACAAGCAATGAGAATAATTTGTTATTATGTTGTTCTTAATTCAACTTGATGTGGTGCAAGGACACCCTTCAAAAATGTCTACTTTATAGCTCCATCCATTTTCAGATGTCCTTTTGTTCCTTGTTGATTAGGAGTGGAAAATAAGATATTTAGAACAGCTTATTGTCTAACAAACGGAGAGGTTTCTTTAGTGTGAAAGGGGTCCTGAGCCTAACATCAGAGTCAATTATAAAAGTGCTGTTGTTGGAGCTTCAAGCAAAAGTGTAAAAGAATGCTTCTCTGGATATTGTCATTGAGATGGTGTTTGGGTGTAGACAACATCTTGATTTTGATATTGCATTGGTTGGTATTTGGTGCTTGGGGAGCCTTAGGGGGAAGTTCCTCATTTCCTGAAGTTGCCCCTTGCCTTTTATTGGCTGGATACTATATGTAATAGACCTTCATACTCCATAGATTACATGCATACTAGCCCAACCTGAGCCTGAGCCTGAGCCTAAGCCTTGGTGCCCTATACAAGCTCCTCTTAACAGCTCATTCCTCATGTTACTTATTTTTGGTTGTATGCTTGTTATCTTCAAGTTGGATTGAGGAAGTGTGTCTGCTGTTCATAATCCCCAGCCCTCTTTCTTCCTCCTTTTACTCCATTATCTGCCTCAGTCACTTGTTTGGCCAGAAGTGAGATGAGTCAATTATATGATTCTCCATGTGAGAAATTATGTATTTGAAATGTCATGGAAATTGTGAGCGAGAAATTGTGCTATTGCATTATGTCTTTGGGATACTGCCTTCAAACGGCGAACAACTGTGCGGTTTGATGCTTGTCAAAAACATTGTGTAAATAGTATGTTTGATAAACTTTACTTCTCATCTTTATTGAAGTACGGCTATTACGTTGCAGGTACTGAGTGCCCATTTCCGGGCTTATATTCAAGCACTGGAGAAACTACAACTGGATATAGCAACAACAAGTGATCTGATTGGAGTAGAAACCAGAAATGCTGGCCTCTTTTCAAGAGGAAGAGAACCTTTAAAGAACAGATCTGCTGTATTTGCCTTGGGGGATAGGATAAATATCTTAAAGGTCTCTTATAAGTTATAACTAGCATTTTTTTTTCTGCAGTAACAAACTAACAATACAGTTTCGCATTTTGCCTTTATATATATCCATATAACTGTCAAATTCTTTTACAAGAGTAGCTTGCCCAATATATTGAATATTGCCAATTAATAAAAACTGTTCATACTCATACTATGAGATGAGCATAGTATGATAGCGGTCAAACAGGTTGCAAGTGATCAAATTAGATGATCAAGCCACTAGTGAAAAGTTACTACTTAGTTATTAACCCTAGTTATTAATATAAAGAAAATTATTTCCACACTACATATAGTATTCCTAGTACTATGCTCAAAACCTTTATAACTGGAAAAAGTTCTACATAATACCATTTTTACCAAGAGCATAACACTTTAGCTTTAAATACTTGTCATTGATCTTAGAGTGGGTCTAAGTTTCTAACTGTCCCAACTTTTATGATTTTAATGAAACAATGTTTGAAGAAGACTTCAAATTCAATACTTTTAGATTAGATTATTACTTTCGAGATTTTCTGTTTTGGTAAAGTGTATCTTACTCTTACCTGTTCTGTTTGCATTGGTTGTGCCATGGTGTTGGGTTTCCACTGAACCTCACACTGTGAGTCAATGGGAGAACCCGCAAAGTGCGAGCACCAAGTTAGCACTCCACATTGACAGATAACAGCATCCAATGCCCCCCCCCCCATAAACAATCCCAAAAAATAAAGAATAAAAAAATTCCTTATGTGAGTTCAGCTAGATTTTTTTTTTTTTTTTTGGGGCGGGGCTCAACTAGAAAAAAAATCTATATATTTAATCGACTTTTTTATTGTTTCCAGGAAATTGAACAACCTGCTTTAATCCCTCATATAGCTGAAGCAACCTCTCAGAAGTATCCATATGAAGTTCTCTTTAGAAGCGTGCACAAGCTTCTTATGGATACTACCACCTCAGAGTAGTCAATTTCTTCCTCTATTCTTTGATAGCTTGTTCTAATGCTTGTCCCCACATACCCTATTCTTCCGCCCTTCTCCCCCCCCCCCCAACTTTTTTTTGTGTATGTGTGCCCATAAGAAAGTGTAACTTGAAATGCTAACGTCTTTGTTTTTCTACAGGTATCTCTTCTGCGGTGATTTCTTTGGTGAAGAGTCTATATTCTACGATATATTTGCAGGTAATGGTGAAACATTTGCCTGGACTTAATTTTTGGTATTAATAACATTAGGATAATAAGTTCCTAGATGTATTTTGCTTTGGTATCCATAGGTCCATTTTCTGTCATCGATGAGCACTTCAATGCAATCCTTCCAAATTGTCATGATGCTATTGGCATAATGCTTATGATCCGCATTATACATCAGCACCAGGTAAGGATGCATATTTCTAGTTCTATTCAGTTCAGTAATATGTAAAACTTTGACGAAAAGATGAAACCTGCAGGATCATAAAGATGCAGTCTCTTAAAAGCCATGTCTTTCTAGCACTTGGTATTGGTTCTGCAATTTTGAGCCACTGACCACTGGGTGTTAGGTGCTCTTTCTGGATTGGCAACGTGCAATGCCATCTCAACCATATATGCCCGTTGTTTTCAGATTTTTGCCTTTGATGGCTCCAAAATTGATTGCTCTGACTCCACACCCTTGGTCATAAGCTGCCTTACCACTATTAAAAGGACAAAATAGACTAAATGAGTCCATCATTGCAAAGCCGACTGAGCTACCACTGGGGAAAAAACTAATGGTTATGGAGAGATTTTATCTCCCAAGCCCTTGGAGAAACTCTCAAACTTGTGATTAGCAACCACATTTTTTTTTGAGGGGGGTGTGTGTAAGGGCTAGTTTCTTTTTTTCTTTTCTTATCCTTTTGTTCTTTAACTAAATAGGGTAGGTAAGGGTAGGTTCTATTACCAGTTAGCCAAATAGGTAGGATAAGGGTTAGAGGTTCATACTTCATAGTTACCACAGTGACTTAGAGACCAAACGCATTGGTATTTGCAGCAATAGAAGCTGTACAATATCGAATGCATGACAAAAATTATAGAGATAGGATTTGAATGAATGTGATGACAAATGATTCACTGGGATGAATATGTTACTTAGAAGTTAGAACACACTGATGGCACGTTCCTAGAAAGGAATTCGATACAAAAGTATGATCACCAAAGCTTTTTCTGACTCAAAAGGCCGAGATCCAGCTTGAGGAAGACTGCAACTCTCTTTCCCTCTCAACTTTTGAGAATAATTATGTTGCGACAAGCCGACAACTAGGATTCAAATCAAGCCTCCTTTGAAATAGAAAAGCCTTTAGGAAATTAAATATCAATGTTTAAGATCATTTTTAGTGGTCTAATCCAGACGAATAGGGTAAGTTATCCATATTTGCACATAATGAAGTTACTACTCTGAAGTTTTCCTTAAATGCACAAAAGAACATCTATAAAAGGCATAACCTAATGTTGGATTCTACTAGGAGTTCAATTAGAGTTTGTATAGGAGTTAAATTAGAGTTTGTATTCATGTAGAATTCTATTCCTTGTAATAGTGTACTTTCCACTTAATTATAAATAGAGGGCTTGAGATCATTGATCCATAAGCCATTCTACCAAAATAGTGTTTCTCAACATGGCATCAGAGCCTAAGATCGATTAGGATCTTTCTTTTTTTCTGCAAAACCCATCGCAGATTTCCTGCAAAACTAATTGCAGAATTTTCTGCAACCACCGTTGCAGAATTTTTCAGAAATTCTCACTTCTCTGAAACTTTCTGTAACCAGCTCCCTGATAACCACAATAGGGAAGAAAAAAATCAGAAGGAAATAAGAAGAAAAGAAAGAGAAGAAGAGAAGCACCACCGCCTCTGCTTGTCGCTGCTTGCTGCATCGCTCAAAACTTTCCACTGCTTACTGCTGGCAAGTAGAAGAGAAAAAAGAGGCAAGTAGAAGAGAAGAAGTTGTCCTGCTTTGTGAATCGAACCAGGTTTTCTCCTCCTCCCTTCTCCTCCGCGGAACAACTATCGTAGGTTAGAGGGGTTTGGTTGTGTAAATTTAAATTCTTTCAAGGATATTTTGGTAATTCTGCTTAAAAATTTATAAGTTCTTAGGGGCTTATGTGTAAATACTCTTAGTTCCAGGGGCCTAATTGAAAATTTATAAGTTTTCAGGGACTTATTTGCAAATTTACACAGTTTCAAGGACTTATGTGTAAATTTGCATAATTTCTGGGACTTAATCATAAATTCAGATTTGTTAGGGACGTATTTGTCATTTTCAAAAAAAAAGAAAAAAATGAAGGTATTTGGACCCATTGCTCTTTGGACCGTGTTTGTTTTCTTTTCGGGTATCCTGGAAATGTATATTGAGTGATTAAGTGCATGTCTAGGAAAATTTTGTCTAAGGAGTCTGGTATTTAAGCGGACCGGTTGTGTCCCTCCAGTCTTTCCTGGAAACTTTCCTGATGTACTTTGGTTCAACAATATACTAATTGGAGGTAACCTGAGGAGATACTTTTCACGTGTTATCATTACTTAGAATTGTTTTGGGTTGTTCGGCTATTGCATTCTGCAACATTTCTATTACTTCGAAAGGTTGAACACTGAAGAATTGCAGATAATTTTGTCAACATGACAACTATTGATGGTACTCCTGCTCCCACTGGCTCCGAACATTACCCCACTCTTCATCCTCTTTCGGTAAGCTTTGATGGGACAAATTATTTGATTTGGTCCCGATCTGCTTACCTGACTATTGCCGGAAGAGGACTTGTTGGACACATTACGGGCACCACTATCAAACCTACTACCACAAGCGTTTCATAGGATAAATGGATCTCGAATGACTCTCTTATTATGTCATTTCTTTTGAATTCCAGGATTCCAAATATTGCCCGTGGATATCTATTACCTGATACTGCAGCCCAAATCTGGAAGGCTACTACTGAAACATATGGACAGTTGGGGTGTGATGCACAGGTTTATGAGCTACGAAAGAAGCTTCATAAGACTACCCAAAAGGAACTGACTGTGGCCCAATATTATGCTGAGTTGCGCTCTCTTTGGCAGGAGTTGGATCATTGTGGAGATTATCACCCCACTAATCCAAATGATGTGACTACTTATAGGAAGCACATTGATAAAATTCGGGTATATGACTTCTTGGCAAGTTTGATGTGGAGTATGATCAGATCAGAGTGTAAGTATTAAGTTGTTCTCCCTTTCCTACACTAGAACAGTCTTATGCACTTGTTCAGTGTGAGGAAAGCCGGCGATTAACCATGCTTCATGCTCCTATTGTGGAGAAATCAGCCTTATAGTCTGTTCGCACTAAATTTGATCCGGCTAAGGAGATTGTCAAGTGTGAGTACTGTCACAAACCATATCATACCAAGGCCAATTGTTGGAAACTCCATGGGAAGCCAGCTGATTTTGAGCAAAAAATAGGAAAACCAAAAGCTCATATTTCTGAGACAGTTTCCACAACACCCTCTGCAGACGTTGGTCTTTCACAGGAGGAGTTAGCTACTCTGCGACATATTTTGTAATCTTCTACTGCTGGTACAGCCTTTACCACTGCTTCCTCTACTAACCAAACCAACTCCTACCTTGCTACTTCAGGCAAAACTTTTACAAGCTTCCAAGTTTCTTCAGTTTCTACTCCTTGGATTATTGATACAGGAGCCACAGATCATATGACTGGTGTATCCTCTTTTTTCTTACAATATTCTCCAACTTCTGAAAAGGATAAAGTTCGAATTGCTGATGGCTCATATTCTTCCATTGCTGGAAAAGGGACCATTCAACATTCTCCATCCCTTTCTTCGTCTAAAGTTTTACATGTTCCCTCTTTCTCTACTAACTTGCTCTCTATTAGTAGTCTTACACATGACTTGAATTATAAAGTGACATTTTTCCCATCTTACTGTGTCTTCCAGGATCTGGTTACGGGGAAGGAGATTGGACGTGGTAAACTAGACAATGGACTTTATTTGCTCGAGCCAATTGAAGGATCTACTTCTGCTCTGACTACATCTTCTAATTAGGTCCATTCGGTAATATCAAACCTTCATCAGTGGCATCGTAGGCTAGGTCACCCCCCTCTAGGAACTCTTAAGAAAATATTTCCTAATTTAGTTTCTTCTTATAATGAGGATGATTTTTTTTGTGAAGCCTGCATTTTTACAAAGCGGACTCATTCTACTTATTTACCTTCTCTTCATAATAGAAAAACTATTCATTTTATGTTAATTCATACTGATGTGTGGGGTCCCTGCCGACGTGTGTCTATTACTAGCCATAGGTACTTTGTTACTTATATTGATTGTCATTCTCGTTCTACATTGATTTATCTTTTAAAACAAAAAAAATGAGGTTTTTCAATGTTTTCATGATTTTCATAATATGATTAAAACTCGGTTCAATGCCACTGTGAAGATCCTTTGCAGTGACAATGGCACAGAGTATATTGATGGTGAATTTCAGAGATATCTCTCTGACTCTGGCATAATACACCAGACCAGTTGTGTTGATACGGATGCCCAAAATGGGGTTGCTGAAAGGAAGAATCGGCATCTCTTAGAGATAGCCCGTTCCATTATGATTGCTATGAATGTACCTGACCAATACTGGAGTGATGCTATACTCACTACTTCTTACCTTATGAATGGATGCCCAGTAGGATACTTGGTTTTAAATGTCCTAAAGAGATTCTTCAGGGAGCCTCTTCTTTTGTTATTTCCCCAAACGTTTTTGGATGCGTGTGTTATGCCAGAATCACAACCCACCAGAGTAAGCTGGCTCCCCGCGGCCTACGCTGCATATTTTTGGGGTATTCTGCTACTCAGAAATGGTACAATTGTTATCATCCTCCTTCCAAGAAAACCATTGTATCTATGGATGTAATTTTTAATGAGTCTTGCCCTTACTATACACCTCTCCAGGGGGAGAGTCCTAGAGGAGAGGTGTTCTTTCCGACTCTAGATCTTCCTATCACACACCAACACAACTTAAGAGTCCCAGAAGAGTTTCCTGACCAGGGGGAGACTTCGGCCATTATAACTGAGGACTCTAATCCTCCCCCTTCATTTTCTGAACCATGTGAAGAACCTAGCCAGGGGGAGACCACTCCTGTGAGACACACTGTTGGGGTCTTTCAAAACCAGATTGACCAGAATAAGGAGGTGCAAACTTATCAACGGAAGAATTACAACCGGCTAAAGCAGGTGAAGAAAAGTGATACGTTACCACTTCAGTCTCCTGCTCCAGAATCAGATTCTACTGTTCCCCTTAAGGTATCTTCTTCTGATCTTCATATTACTGTTAGAAAAGGGGTCAGATCTTGTGCTCAACATCTCATAGCTAAATATGTTTCTTATAACTCTTTGTCTGACTCCTACCGTGCTTGTATATCCTCTCTGTCATCTATCTGTTCCTAAAAGTTGGCAGGAAGCCTATGCTGATAAGAGATGAAAGACAGCTATAGTAGAGGAAATGCAAACAATGAAGAAAAATGACACTTGAGAGCTGGCTACACTTCCTCCAGGAAAAAAACCAGTGGGCTGCAAATGGGTATTTGTGGTTAAACAAAATATGGATGGATCAGTCAACAAGTTAAAAGCTAGACTAGTTGCAAAGGGGTTTACCCAGAGCTATGGGATTGATTATCAGGAGACCTTTGCCCCTGTTGCAAAACTAAACACTGTCAAAGTTCTGTTGTTTGTAGCTGTGAACAAAGACTGGAACTTGCACCAATTAGACGTAAAGAATGCCTTCTTACATGGGGAGTTAACAGAAGAAGTCTATATGGAAATCCCACATGGTTTCTCTGATGACAATACTGTAGGGAAAGTTTGTCGGTTAAAGAGGTCAATTTATGGGTTAAAACAGTCTCCTAGATGCTTGTTTGGACACCTCCTGAAGGCAATGACTTCTATTGGGTACAAGCAAAGCAATGTTGATCATACTCTATTTGTCAAGAAGTCAGGTACTAACATCACACTTCTCATTGTCTATGTAGACGATATTGTCATCACAGGGAATGATGGTGAAGAAATTCAAAAGTTGAAGGACTTTCTTGGCAGGGAGTTTGAAATTAAAGATCTAGGGAAGTTACAGTATTTCTTAGGGATTGAGGTGGTTCGATCAAATAAAGGTATATTCTTATCCCAAAGAAAGTATGTCCTAAATCTATTATCAGAAGTGGGAATGTTGGGGTGTAAAGCAATTGATACCCCTATTGAAGCTGGAACTAAACTTAAAGAAAAAGAGGGAGAACTGGACAAAGGAAGATACCAAAGGCTGGTAGGGAAGCTTATTTTCTTGTCCCACACCAGGCCAAACATCGCTTATGATGTAGGGATAGTGAGCCAATTCATGCATGATCCATATTTAGCTCATATGAAGGTTGTTACCAGAATACTATAGTATTTAAAGGGAACTCCTGGAAAAGGAATACTTTTGTCACCCACTGATAATCTAAAAGTAAAAGCATATACTGATGCAGACTGGGCTGGATCTCCAAACAGGAAGTCAATTTCAGGTTACTATACTGGAGGTAATCTAGTTACTTGGAGAAGTAAGAAACAGAATGTGGTAGCTTTATTTAGTACCGAAGTTGACTATAAAGCTATGGTTCGTGGAGTTTGTAAGCTACTATGGTTGAAAGGCTTGCTGCAAGATATTGGAGTCCAAGTTCCAAACCCTTTGATTTTATATTGTGACAACAAGGCTGCTATTAGTATTGCTAATAATCCGGTGCAACATGATCAAACTAAGCACATTGAAACCGACAGATTTTTTGTCAAAGGAAAGTTGGAACAAGGACTTATTTGCATGCCTTATTGTAAGATCTGGAGACCAAGTAGCAGATGTTTTCACTAAGGGTTTGAAAGAAAGAGACTTCCTTCCTATTGTAGGCAAGTTGGGCATGACTAATATCTATGCCTCAACTTAAGGGGGAGTGTTGGATTCTACTAGGAGTTCAATTAGAGTTTGTATAGGAGTTAAATTAGAGTTTGTATTCATGTAGAATTCTATTACTTGTAATAGTGTACTTTCCACTTAATTATAAATAGAGGGCTTGAGATCATTGATCCATAAGCCATTCTACCAAAATAGTGTTTCTCAACACCTAAAAACCTTGTCCGTAGAAATTTCATTATACTATTTCCTTACGTTACCAATATCTACAATGTACCCTCAGTAACTATGGAAACAAATGAAGTAAACTAACTACTGAGCCGATTGTTAGTCAGGGCGATGACGCTCCGGTAATCCTACCATGACCTCCCCTGTTTCCTCCGGCGAACCACCATTTCCTTCCTCTGATAACCCTCACTCGGCCACCCACATTATTCCTGATGACCCTCTTTCCCTCTCCTCTACCCCTATTCTTCAATCCACCACCTCCACCGTCAAGCCTTGGAGCTCCCTTTTCAACCACCAACATCAACCTAACTGCACTAACCTCGACCTTGCTTTCATCCCTTCCTCTTCAAATGGCCCTAGCCCTGTCGCTCATTGTCCCTCTGCATCCACTATTGTTTGCATTCAGAGATGGTCCTCTGCTATCATCGGCCAATTTCTTGGCCCTCCTCCCCCTTTCGGTATCTTGAAAGCTTCACTCTCCAAACAATGGAAAGCCCAGGGTATTCTGGATATCCGGCTTGTTGACTCTGGCATTTTTTTGTTCAAATTTGACTCCCCTGACTGTCGTTCTCGAGCCCTTGAAGGCTCCCCTTGGTTTGTAGGGAAAACCCCTGTATTCCTCAAACCCTGGACCCCTTTTCTCCCGCTTCGCAGGGTCGACTTCAGCTCCCTTCCCCTGTGGATCAATTTGCCGGGATTGCCGCTCGAGTTTTGGAACTCTGATTGTCTGAGTAGAATCGGCTCTGCTCTAGGTAAGCCCATTCGTACTGATGCAAAGACGCTGAATATGTCTCGCCTCTCATACGCGAGGATCTGTGTTGAATTCTCGGCTTCAAAGGATCTACCTTCTACTGTCACTATCGCGGATGATCTTGGCCTCAAGTATAATCAAATCATTGTGTATGACTGGATTCCTTCCCGCTGTGACCTATGTTCATCTTTCGGTCATGGCTCAGCCGAGTGCTCCTTTGCTCCTATTCAACAAGCTATGTCCACCGCCCCTGACTGTTCTCTGCCGTCTGATGACACAAGGTTCTCCGTAGAAGCTCTTCTAAAAATGAATACAATTGATGCTCTAGAGAAGATAACCATCGCCGTTCCTACTGTTGCTGTTCCGTCCGTCGATGCCGTTCCTGCTGATGCTACTCTTTCCGTGGAAGCTGTTCCCGCTGTTCCTGCTGTTCCTGCTGATGCTACTCTTTCCGTCGATGCCGTTCCTGCTGTTGTGGCACCATCCGTCGCTACAAGCCTCCCGCCGGTTGCCGGACATTCAACTCCGGCAACAAATATGTACCGTAGAAGAAGAAGAAGAAGAAGTAAAGCTGCAAACATACCTGATCCTCTGCTCCCTTCCTCGGTTTTCGTCAAACCTTTTGACGATGACCATTCGTTAAAGCCTGCAGTTCCAGATAGTTACTTTCCGGGTGAGGATTCTGAAGCTCCTGAGATGTCGGCTCCTGCCTTCGAAGTTGCTGCTACCATCAGAGCTCCAGACCGACTGGTTGAGGTAAGGGGTTCTGGTTCTAGTTCCATTGATCTCACGTCACAAGCTTTCCCAAATGATGCAACTCTGAGCAACTTAACCTCAAAAGCTTCCTCGCCCAGAGCCTTCTGCAAACCCTCATTGAAGTCAATAAACCCAATCCCCCTCTCTCCCTCTGAACCGCTTTTACCCACGCCCTATCTCCAGCTGGGGCCCACCACCATCCAGCGAGATTCATCTTCAAAACAAACTCACCGCCTTTCCCCTAATGAGTGTCACATGCATTAGTCATGTTGGTAGTCATCAACTTTGGATCACCATAAATCCGTAAAATTTAAGCATATCATTATGTGCCTCTCAGGTGAGGGGAAATGTAACCACTGAAGTTTCCCTTGCAGATATAATGATGGTAAGCCAGATAGGAAATTCCAATGAACTAATGTTCAATACAATTAAGGGCCCAGATGTTTATTTCCATTTGAATCTCCATTAGGAAAATATACAATGTGGCAACCCTAAAATAGAGTGCCCAAATCTATCAATAGTTGTGAACTGATAATAGTAAAAGTGAGCAATTGCAAATTATCAGACTAATCACATAACACATGAATTTGAAAATGTATTAATCAATTTAAACACTTTAAATTTGGTATGATGGACACATGCCTCTAATGCAGTTTATCCAAAACTTAATGTGGATGCAAGGTGTAACGAGGTGGCAACAAGGTGACCATAGTTGTGAACAGATTTATTCCAACCCTCCTTATCTGTTTACTTGCATTATACCTATATTTCAATTATCCCAGCTTAATGAGACCCTACATAAACCCAAGCAAAAGCCCATTCTACTACCTCAAACCTCCTCCTAGATGCCAATCTACCCAAGACCATATTTACGTTGCTAAACAAATCGGAAGCATGAAGGAAAAACTATAGGTGATGGTGTTTCTTACCTTAGTTCTGGTGGGTTTTTTTTTTTTTTTGGGTTGGATTATATGAAGAAATAATATAATCTTGTGTGTATATTTGTAAATAATGTCAGGAATAGGGTGAATCAGAATTTAGTATAGCATTATTCGTTTTAAATGTTTTTCTTTGTACGGTAATGACATTTCTTACCTATACTCCCTTGTGTTCCTTTCCTGTGCTGTAGAGGATAAGGGTGAAAGGTCTCTACCACCTAGTAGGGTGAAGGGTAGGTCCATTATTGGACCCTGCCTACCCATATGCAGAGCTAGAAATAGCTCAATTGTATATGCCCAAACCAGAAAAGTCCTCTTGCTGGCTGATTCCACATCATGATTCCTTATTTTGTAAAAAGTGGTTTGGAAAAGAATCAAGTGATACTTTCAAGAGGTTTGATAGATATGTATCGAATTCGAGAGAGATTTCATATTGGCATCTTGAATCTTTATTTTAATACTTAGGCTACTAGTGGTTGCTTTTAGTTCTAGGTACTTGGGTAGGGATCAGATGCTATTCTGTCAGCTAGAACACATTTTATTTTTTATCATGTGGAATTTTCCGTATGACTTCTAAGTTGAGTCTTGGGTGTGGAACTATACATTTCTAGTTGTAGCAGGGATCGATATTGGGTCATGGTGTAGGTCCTGCAATCCTGTGTTGGGCCTATTTTGTTACTCAGTGGAAGCTTTTGCTGTTTATTTTTTTCTGATGGATTTTTAGTAGATCTTTATACTTATAGAAGTACATTACAAAGTCTAACTAGCATTTTTCTCCTTCAGCTCATTATGTCCCGTCGGCGAATTCCGTGCTTGGATTCATATCTGGACAAGGTACTTACCTTGTTATCTAGATCAGATTTAGATCCTTAGGCTACTAGCTTCATATTATGTTCTTTTTAAGGTAGTGCACTGTTTTGTTTCCTTCGTTTATTTAATTACTCTCCAACTTCTGTACTTCTGTTGCCATTTATGAACATATTCCAATTTCCAACATGGTTGTCAAGTATACATGTTGCTCAGTCTATTGTCCCAACTTAGGTAGTAGTATGATTAGCTCGCCTAAGATTTGGCCTCCAATACTATTGGAAATTCTTGAATAACAGTACGAGATGCTGCTGCTCTGCATCTAGGGTCTCGTGTGACCAATGTATTCCTTTAATCTCAAAAGGAAAATCCTAAAGGGCCATTGCACAACCAGCTATGATATATGGTGTAGAGTATTGGGCTGTTAAGAAGCATCATATAGATATACTTAGTAAAGCAAAAATGAGGATGCTAAGATTAATGCGTGGGAAAACTAGGAAGAATAAAATAAAGAATGATCATATTAGAGCAGATCTAGGAGTAGCTCCTATAAATGATAAGCTACATGAAAGTTGACTAAGGTGGCATAGCCACATTCTACGGAGGCCTTTAAATGCCCCTATAAAGAGAAGCAATTTAATCTAGATAGAAAGAACTAGAAGAACTTGGGGAAGACCTAAGTACCTTAAGGGAAGTGGAGAGAAATGATATGAATAGCTTAGGCCTTGTATATAGTATGGCGTCAAACAAAGCTGATTGGAAGGCAAGAAGCCATGTAGCCAACCCTGTAGGGACAAGGCTTGTGGTTTGTTGTTGTTGTTGTTGTTGTTGTTGTTAGTCCTTTTGTTCACTTTTCTATGGGCATTTTTCCAAGTAAAACTAATCTTTAGTTGAATTGAACAGGTCAATATTGCACTATGGCCTCGTTTTAAGATGGTATTTGATATGCATCTCAACAGCTTGCATGATGCCAATGTGAAGACATTATGGGAAGATGATGTTCATCCTCACTATGTAATGAGACGTTATGCTGAGTTCACAGCCTCACTAATTCACCTTGATGTTGAATATGGAGATGGACAGGTTAGAATTAGGAAATTCTAAAGGTTGAGAAGTTCTTGGAGGTTTTTGAAATAGTCCAATTGCATTAATTATTTAATGTTTTATTTACTTACCCATGTAGCTTGAATTGAACTTGGAACGGCTGCGGATTGCTATTGATGACTTGCTCATTAAGCTTGCCAAAATTTTCCCTAAACCGAAGCTGCAAACCATCTTTCTCATGAACAACTATGATATGACAATTTCTGTATTGAAGGTAGAATGATCCTTGGTCTTTTGCTTCTAGTTTTGCCTGGATTACCTGGAGAAACTGTATGATTCACATGAGACAGATCATGATCCATTCTCCTGAACAGTGAGAATGCATCATTGGGATTGTAGTTATGGTTCTTAAGATCTGTTGATGGATCCAAGCAGACAAAGCTTAAGCCTCATCTGAGGAATCCCATTGGTTTCTTTATTTATTTAGTTTTTCTTCTAACTAGATCAATTGAAATGCTCCCATGATTTTTTTATTTCTATCTCTTTCTACACTTTCCTTTCTTACGCTGATTCTAGCATATTTGTAGTTCACCACATTTATACAATCTTGTGATAAGCATCTAGAGACCCAAACCTAACCCCTTTGGGTCAAGGCCAGATGGGTAATGCTGCTTTTTTTTGTGGGTTGAACAAAAAAATGGACCTTGAACAGGGGAAACCAGTAGAAGATTGATTGCAGACAGGATCAATACAATAGTCAAGACAAAATTAGATAAATGCCCCCCACCCCTTTTTTTTTTTTTTTTTTTTCTTTTTGTTGTCTTTCATTTTTTTTCTCAAATAAAGAATTAAGGACAGACAGGAGAAAAGGAGGAGGGAGATGGGCTATCTCAGCCCTGGGTCTCTTGCCCACGGCTATCTAAGTTGTTGAACGTGGATTTTACTTCCTAACTGAGGCTACTAGGCTACAAATTCAATTTCCCAAAGTCTTGTTTTGTATTGCCACAAAGGCCCATTTGCATCTCTTGGCCAAGGCTTTATTAGAAATAGAAGTTTCAAAAACAGAAACTACTAAATAAAAGCTAAGCAACTAAAATAGAATCTTCCTATAAACATGAAGGTCCTAATATAGCAGCAAACTGAAATTACAAACTACCTAAGATCTATGACAACAACTCTACACTAATGGCATCTTAGGATCGAACATGAACACTGTTTTGGTCTTTTTCTTTTCCTCGTTCATGCTTCTGTTTGGAGTAGGGCTGCCTTATGTGATCCTCCCTTGTACCTACAAAAACTCACCACATCATTAGACCAGGCTGGCTGCCTCGCACAGCAATCGCATTCCATGACCTTGCTGGGCCAGTTTTGTGGCTTGTTCCTATGGCCTGTGGGTACATCCAGGCTATTATGATTTAAAATAGGATTCTGGCATTCTGGTCCTGTTGGTGTTATTATTTTCTATGCTTTTTTGTTGAAATTGGTTCCAGGAAGCAGGTCCAGAAGGTGGAAAGACGCAGCTTCATTTTGAAGAACTACTAAAAAGCAACACAGCAACTTTTGTGGTGAGTGTGCCTAGTCATACATTACTCTTTGTGATAAATATCATTAGTAACTGAACTAGCAAAGTGGCTTTACCAGTCACCAAGCTGCTCCCATAACATCCTGAGGCAGCAGATCTGAAACAATTTGAAGGATGAAATTGTCCTAAAATGAATCTTTGGGATGTAAAGGGTGACAACAAAATTTGATTAGCAAAAAAGAAGGCCTAAATTTTTATATACAACTAGTTTACTTTGTGACATACATTTTAGCTTCCTGCCCCCCCCCAAAAAAAAAAAAAGCTCAGACAGACAACATAACACTTTTTTCTCTGTGGCTTCTAGTTGTTTGTAGTGTTTTGTTTGCATGGTTAATGACCTGATATTTCATATAATTTGAGATATTTTAGGCCTTGAATTTCTCCCCCACCCCCTTTTTTTATACAGGAAGAACTGCTGCTAGAGCATTTTGGGGATCTAATCAAGTTTGTGAAGACAAGAGCCTGTAAGTATGAAAAAAAGAATCCTTATTATGGATCTCTATGTTTGGAGATCAGTAGGAACTTATTAAATGTTTTCTTTATCAGCTGAGGAACTAAGTTCTACATCAGAGAAGCCCATCACTGTTCCTGATGTTGAACCACTTGTTAAGGACTTTGCAAGCAGATGGAAGGCTGCAATAGAGCTGATGCACAAGGATGTCATCACTTCTTTTAGTAACTTCTTGTGTGGTATGGAGATATTGAGAGCTGCATTAACCCAATTGCTGCTTTATTACACTAGGCTTACAGATTGCATCAAACACATAGTTGGTGGATCAACACTTAACAAGGATCTGATTTCCATATCTTCAATCATGTATGAAATCAGGAAATTCTCGAGGACCTTCTAGTTTATCATTGTATATGGCTCCCAGCATAGCTCGGCCTTTTTTGTGGGGTTGGGGAATCAGTGTAAAACATGAGAGAGAGAGAGAGAGAGAGAGAGAGAGAGAGGGTTCCTCCTTTATTATATACGAAGCATTCTTTCCAAATTCCGTATTGTCATATGGCATAACATTTTATTTTTTTATCTAAGGTTTATCAGAGTTATATATAGCAGCAAAAAGAAACTTGGACTCTTTCTCCCTTGTAGGACTGTTATTCATTTGCTTCTAATTGTATAGTTGATAGAAAGAGGTAGATATTATCCTAGTCGATAGTGGCCTCATCTATTTGTTTTACAATGTATAAACTCTTACATTAAGTGGTCAAAAGCTACTTGCATTTTAGTGAGTAGCATTCCTAAGAATTTTAATTTATCCTCACAATATAGGGGGGAAACTACTATTTCCGTATGGTAGCATTGAATTCATAAAGGATATCTAACAAAAACTATAAAACAATTTCCAACGAAATAAAAAAACCTAAATTCCCCACATTTCATCCCCATTCTCTTTCAATTTCTCACTCTCAGGACTTTTGCACGGTATATATAATCCTTTTTTCTTTTCTTTTTTTTTTTTTCCTTTTTTTTTTAATAAAAAAATGCACAATAACTTTATAAGGGGAAAAGAAAAGTCCATTTATTACTGAAAAAAAATTGTTCTAGTGGTTGAAACCAACATTTCTTAGTGAAGAGGTCATGGTTCGACTCTTGCTAAGGCATATTAATATCCCATCCCCGGCTTAATAAAAGTCCCTTTATACCAAAAAAAATAAAAATTCCATTTGCTACTGAAAAAAAAATTTTGTATGAACATGTTACTAAACAATTATCACACAAACCAACATTAATAATTCATAATTGCTTAAAATTTTTAAAATCATAAAAGAATAAATTAATCTTTACCTTTTTTTTTTTTTTGGTGAAGAAATTAATCTTTACCCTTAATCTGTTCTCTTAAAAGAAAAGTTTATATATTCAAATTGTTTAAAATAAAATAAAAAAACCACGTGCTTATACACGTGAAATTTTGTTAGTCGACCAAAAAAAAAAAGGGATTTTGTCTTGTAAATACTATGGCTAAATCACAGTTTGGGAATCAAATCCTTGAATTTATAGACCAATTCAGCCTAAGATCTTCACTTCAAAATTTTAATACACAATAGTCACCTTAACAATAAGCATGCATGTTTTAGGAATGGAAAAATATGAAAAGATGGACATTCAACATAGTCTTCCATCCAAAATCAACAAACTAGTTTTTTTTTCTTTTTTCTTTTTTAAATCAAATTAGAAAAACTAGTTGAATGTCTCAATGGCTGTACCCAACCTCATATTTGATTTCTAGCATGTTTTATGAGGGGTAGATATGTAATTTAGTCTCTAAGCAAACCGGATTACTGGAGAGTTGAATCAGATAGCTAAACCGGTTAGTTTTTTATTTATAAACCGAACCAGAACTGAATCGACGAACACTCCGGCTCTTGGTTCGACCGTTCAGCCGAGTCAAATTCGTCTTCAAGTATCAAAACCCTAAATCTCTAATACCTTCTTTCTCTCTCCCGCTGTGGGAGAAAACACAGTGTCGCTTTGAGCTATCCACGATCAAAACCAGTTTCGGAAGCGACTCTGAGGAAAGTGACACTCCGAAGCTTCAATCGTCGCTTCTGGTAATATGTCTCTCCTTCTCTCGCTCTCTCTCGGTACTGTTTGGCTTTCAGTTCTGATTTTTCTCGTATTTTTTACTGAATATTGTTCATGTTTGCTTTTCACCAGGTTTCTGTATGTTTAGCTCATCATGCTGACAGTGAAGACTCCAAAAACAGAGAAAGCTAGACGAGCTCTTGAAAAACGTGCTCCCAAAAATGTAAGTTCTGTTTGGGATTTTCCTCCCTCTTATATGTTTAACCTAATTCTTCAATTCAATTTCATTATGATCTTTCGCCACAACGACGATTGAACTCTCCATTCTTTGGCTATTCAAGTTTCTAATTGATTTTTGATGGTTCGATGATGTAGGTTGAGAATTTTAAGAAAACATTGATTCTTCATGGTACCAAGAGTAGCAGTGTACTGAATGCTGTGTTGTCTGAGATCCATCATCTAAAGAAGGATTCTGCCATTAAATATTCCCGGAAGAATGAGAACATTAGGCCTTTTGAAAGTGGTGGAGAAACCTCTTTAGAGTTCTTTTCTCTCAAAACCGACTGCAGTCTTTTCATTGTAAGTAATTATTTAGGCTTCAGCCTACAGTCTTCTTTTGTAACCTCATTGTTCTTGAGTAGTACCAGTATTTGAACCGGAGTTTGCTTCTAGCACTAGTTGAATTCTAGATTGTCCCCAAAACAATAATTTCGAAACATGTTTAGGATGTGTATGGTACTGGTCCCATATAACAGCACTAGCATTCTTTTGTTCCCGGCAACTGAATAGGTGATAGGTGTTTGGCAGAACTGTTCCCCCACCCCAAAATAAAGGGGAAAAAAGAACGAACTGGTGACACAAGTGGTCTGAGGAACGTTTTTGCAGAACATGAACAAAAGCTTGATAAAATGGTCTCTCCAGACCACCCTCATCCAACCCTTGCTCAAAAACCCCCTCTACCGGGCTATCATGCCCCACATCCTTGCTCGAAAATTAGATTTCATGTGTTTATTTTGGTGGTATTTCCATACTTTTTTTTTCTTTTTTGGAAGGGGGTGTGGGGCAGGGGTTTATTAAACTAAGTCATATCTAATTTTTCCGGGGTTAGATATGATGTATGTCTAAATTAGATAAAAATATGATACACTATCTTGCAACTATAGAACACTGTTTAGTACAAACATGGTTGAAGTTGAATCACAAATATGGATCAAAAAGTCAATAATGATCAAATTTACTGGCCTTGTATACATAATGTGGATGGAAGACTATGTTGAATAATTTTTTTAAATTTTCTTGTCAATGTGCTATTCCGATGCTCAATTTACAGATATTAGCTGGAAACCGTGTTTTATCTAAGGATAAACCAAATGTATTTTCACCCCAAGAAAAAGAAGAAGACCAAAAAATAATAATAATAATAATATAAACATATTGATTTTCACATGCAGTGCTTGCACACCTATCTTGCAGCATTTTGTTGGTTCAACATTTGCAGCATTTTGTTGGTTCAACATAGAGTTCTTCCATTATTTTGATGCCTACCACCTTTTTATGAATTAGATATTTGTTGTAAGTGGGAAGTTCTAGAGTGAAAGTTGTTGCTTTTTATGTAGCAGAATATTAATATCCTGATCTTCACATCCAGCGCATTTGAATTTGCTTTCAGTGAGCTGTGGTGTGGTGACACCGTCTAAACTCTGCCCGTAGGTTCTAGCTCAGAGTTATGTCCCCATTTCTTTTGTTAGTAAAACTACCCTCTTAAGTCCTTTAACAGTATCATTGTGGATTTTTCTTGCAGTATGGTTCTCACTCAAAGAAGAGGCCAAACAATCTAGTTATAGGGCGTACTTATGATCACCACATTTATGATCTTGTGGAGGTTGGCGTGGAGAATTTCAAAACCATGGAGTCATTCTCATATGACAAGAAGTTGGCTCCACGTGTAGGATCGAAACCCTTCTTGGCTTTTCTTGGAGAAGGTTTTGAGAATGTAGAAGAACTGAAACATTTGAAAGAACTTTTGCTTGATTTATTTAGAGGACAGGTATGTATTTTATTGGCTTTTCTCGTTTTGTAACAATCAATAGGGAATAAGAAGGAATGGTTGATTTCATGCAGGTTGTAGAAAATTTAAATATCGCTGGAATAGATCATGCTTATGTCTGTACGGCTGTGTCTTCTAATAGAGTGTTTTTCACACACACTGCACTCCGAATGAAAAAGTCAGGCACAATTGTCCCAAGGATGGAAATGGTAGAAGTTGGTCCTTCTATGGACTTTGTGGTTCGGCGACATCGTGTTCCTAGTGAGGGCCTAAGGAAAGAGGCTATGAAAACTGCTACAGACCGTCCCAAGAAGAAGGTTGGTTGAGCATCCCTAATCCTCTCATGTTGTTCATTCACTCTACTTTTATGTGTTGGAGAGAAAATCCTCTAGATTTTACCCAAAAAAAAGAGAAAATCCTCTAGACAATAATCTTGTGTGCTAAACAATTTGGCTTTTTAATTCAGGAGAAGAATGTTAGCCGTGACGTGATACAAGGGAAGATTGGAAAGTTCTACATTCCTGACCAACAGGTAGGAAGATCTGTTCCCCTTTGTTATGAGACTCTCTTTTCCTTATGCTTCTGAAATGGCTTTGGCTGCTCATTTGTTGAACTTTCATGATCTGTTGTGGCATTTAGGTTGGTGATGTTGCACTATCTAGTAAAGCGAAAGGGTTAAAAAGGGAACGTCGTGAAGCTAAGTTGAAGACTAATGCAAATGAGCACAAAGCAAAGAAGCCCAAGGCAGACGGTGAAGATTGATTTGGAATGTTGAGCTTCCAAGTAACCTTTCTTTTGCCTCTACGAAAGGTTGGATTAGATTTTTAATTCGTTACTTGAATGCTATGTAATTTGATGATTAGTTAAGAAATTAAATTTTCTGATTTTAGATGTACGTCTGTTTTCATTTCTTCGTCGCTTCTCCCTCCCTTTTTTTTGGGGGGTTGGGGGCGGGGGGTGTGTGAGTTAACAGCTTTTTATGGTTTCCTTTTTTAGGTAATCACAGCTTTTTATGTTTTCACCCGAACCGATTTAAGTGTTTTCATCACATAACCATGGGTTCCATTCAAGCAGGGGAGAGATGTTTGTATCTTTAATAGAGGAAGCTCTATCAATCACCTGTTTTTGCCTTCGTAGTTCAACCTAGTATTTCCCAGTTTTGACTCTGCATATCTTGGCTCAACATTATAATTTCTATTCCCCTGCAGTGAAGGCCTTAAAGCCCGTCTCGATTAAATTCTTGTGTAGAAAGAATGTCGATAGGGTGAAAATAGGGAGAGCATACTCATGTGCCACTATCTTGGAAAGAAAACCGAAGGAAATTGAAGGAAAATTTTCCAATTTATCTTTCGATGAGTAGTAATGAGAAATCTATCACACTATTCAGATCCAAGGGATTTGGAGTAGGCAAATTTTAAGAGAGAATTTAACAGGTTTGCATGCAGTGTTGAGCACTCGGAAAAAAAGAAAAGAAAATCTAAAGATGCAAAATCCGCTTTGCTTGGCCTTGGAATCGTGTAAGTGTTGAGGTAGTTTCTCTCTTATCTAATTCAACAATCAAATATGAAATGTCAAAGTTGTCTTCCAATGTTCCTTTGTTTTTTTTTTTTTTTTTTTTTTTTGGTTTTTTTTTTTTTTTTTTTTTTTTTTTTTTTGGTCAAATTTTTTGTCCAAGTCTTACTGCTATCAAAATTGGAGTTGTCCAGAGTCCGAATTCTCTACCTTAGGAGTGAGAGGGGAATAGCTTCAGTCCACATAGGTAGGGGTCCTATTGGTATGACCTGTTAAGATTGATCTCAAAAGTGAATTCCTCACTCATTGCGTGGTATGGTTGCTCCATTTCTTGGAGTGTGGATCATCTCTTATATTTCACAACGTTATAACCCCAAATTATGTGGTACAAGTAAAAAATATATTTTTAAAAAATGTACCACTATCATTCTAACCCTATGGCCCCTGTAATTTGTGGCCAACTGCCATTGGGGGAGATGATACGGACTCCGTCTTTTCTCTCTAGGTATGTGGTCCAAACTCAACTCCCAAATGCAACCGTGATGGCGTAGGATGTAAAACCAGCTTTTTAATCCAGATCTCAAGTAAACAATTGGAAACTAGAAAAGCCCAAAGAAGCATCCATTGTACTGTAATGCAATCTATCTGAATAAACATAAGGCACTGCAAGCGGGTCAGTGGTTTGAGGCTAGTGGCATTAAATGGTGACCTGAAGGTTTCATCATGTTTCTTCAACTGGCCCAAATCATCAGGTAGAGTGTCTCACTTCCATTTCTTGGTCAATTCCAAGCTATACCCAGAAAATGTTTGATGTCTTCTAATATTGAGAATCCTAAATGGATGAAAAGCCTAGCATAGTGCTGTTTCCTTTCTTATTCTTTTCATAAAACCCATCCAAGTATTCTAGCGGTTGCTGGCGGGTTTGTTCTTTACTGGGCAAGAAAGCCTCTCATCCCCTCAGTTAAATAAGTCACCTCATAAAAGTATTCTATCCGGTGACTCACCCACCACAGCCAGGTGTGCTATCCGGGTCGAACACCAGATTAGTCAGGACAAAGCCTTGGAAATCGGAGTTGACAAACCAATATATATATATATATTCTATCCGGGATCTTAATATATAAAGTTTGGTTTTTGATACAAGAATCTAACGCCACCATTGTCCTTTCATCCTTCCAATGCCTAGTATATGACATCACACTTCACAAAACTGACCATCTTTCCTTCATACATTAACTAGTGCCCATTGTCTTACTGACATGGGGTGTTAATTATTTTTTTTAAAAAGAAAATGCCCATCAAGGTCCAAGGATAAGATTTATATTTGACTAATAATAATGTGGTCATTCACTAGTGACACCAAGGGGCTCTATTATAAAATAACTAATAAAGCACAGATGTTGATTAAACCAAAAGGAACCCATCAATTAAAATTAGCCAATTTCTGAAACTTTTGGAGCATGCGGCTTCTTATAATTGGCAAAAAGGTTTAATACTAAAAAGCAACATAGTTGGTTTAGTGGTTGAGATCCACTTGCTTTTATCTTACATTAACATTGAAAGAGAGAAAATGCAAGTAGTTTGAAACTCATCCATCAGCCAGAAACACTTCTAAAGATACATTATTAAAGTAAATTAAGTGTATAATAACAGTAACAAAAGGGTCCTACTCCTGTTGTGGCACATGTAGGAGATCCCCTAACCACCTATCATTGGGTTCCACTTTCAATCAAATCATCATAATTAAATGAAACCCTCAACTGACAAAGCCAAACATCCTAACCATTAAGCATGAAAGCAGATTCTTATCATTTATCATTTCCAAGGTACAACATGACAAAAGAAAATCCAAGTGTGATTCTTTATTCTAGGGTTAAGAAACTAGATGGAAGTGTATGAATGATTTTTATATGATCAACCCTTTAAAATTTTCAGGTGGATGCTGACCCACAGGCATGAAACATAATATAGAATCAAATATATAATTCAGATATGACCTAATTCATGCCTTACTGATTTTTGTGATTGTCCAGTA
Source organism: Hakea prostrata (assembly GCF_041222555.1). Taxonomy (NCBI): domain Eukaryota; kingdom Viridiplantae; phylum Streptophyta; class Magnoliopsida; order Proteales; family Proteaceae; genus Hakea; species Hakea prostrata. The sequence continues at coordinate 5,259,122 of NC_142600.1, forward strand.
TCTAACCCAAATGGATAAAGGAGTTTGATCCCAAAAAGATATGGTCCTTTGGTAATCTTTTCAGCCATCACTTATGGTTATTGACTCAGACATAGACATGTAAGTGTCTTCTACTGTATGTCAACATATAATATCATCCTTTTCCATGCAATGAATGTTTTGATCAATATCACATACTAAATTATTTTTCATTCACAGAATGAAGAAAGAATCTCTTAATCCACAAGAGTTCATGGATTAAATTAAGAAAAAAGTTATTTTGGACCTCAGCTCTTGCCAATGTACCATACCTGAAAATCTAAAAGGATTCGTTTGATTACATAATACCATGGAAGTTGCCCAGAAAAACCAAACTAAGTTGTTAAATTCTGTGTTACCGACAAGAGGAAAGGAATCTATATAGTGTCCCACCCCCACCCATCATCCACCTACAATTTCACAATTATAATAATTGGAAAGTAAATCTTACCACGGCAACCTGATAAAAAAAATATAAGATTCTATTAAAAATAAGTAAATATACAAAGCTTTAGTAATTCTCACCTAAAAGGAACCAAGTTAGCTTTTTGTTCGCGTGAGTGAAGGGAGATTCATCACTACATTGGTTGCATATCCCCCATAGTCCGTATTTGTTCGTAAGCATATTCACTAGAAATACCACACAAAAAGCATGACCTTGGAGGACAAAATAAACTAATAGAACGACTAGTTACTTATTATTTTGAAGGACAAATTACATATAGATTTCTTATAGTTGCAATCCATTACATCTACTACTCTTGAAAAAAAATCAATTACAAAAATCCTTTTAGTTTTTCAACAGAATTGTTTATTTTTAGCTTTCAACGGTAAAGAGCATTTATAATTAATTTTCTTTCAAGAATAGTAAATATAATTTACTACAAACAAAGGGGTCTATTTATAATTTATCTTATTTTAAAAGTAAAATGAAAAGTTGAAGCTGACCTGATTTTTTTTGGTTTAATCCATTTCAGGATTGTTTTGTCGACTGACAGAATAATTTGAAGAATAAGAAATCCATTTGATTTTTTTTAATTTTGAGAATACTTTCTCTTTGGGAAAGTGCGCCAGTGGTGAGCATGACGTCTGGGTGATGGTGTTAGTGGTGGAGGAGGTTGGAAGCATGATAGGGACGAGAGCATGAAGTGAAAGGTAATAGTTTATTCACCATGAGATGCACAACTCCTGAAACAAAGAACATTAAAATTAAAGGTAGGAAAGGAGATTTACAGTGAACAAATTTTTAAAAATAAAAATCATCCCATTAAATTGAAGCCATCAATACCGAAATGGAAAAACAGAGTTCAATAGACAAGGCAACCCTAGCCCACAGAGATAATTCCACTATAAATCATGTGGCTATACAGCAATGGCCAGAGACAATACATGCCACACACTACCACAGCGTCTCCCAAAATATAGAAATCAAAAAGGACACCTGAGATACAACCACAGAGTAAATGCAGGACTTACTTTTAATAGCTTCTCCCTACTCCCCTAAACACCCCCCAACCCAACCCAACCCAACCTTTTTACCCTTTTGAATGGTGAATACACACTTTCAGCTTCATGATAATTGAGTTAACAAGTCATGAATTCGGCCCAATAATAGAAGATTGATCTTCGCTGCCGTTGGCTGCCATTTCAGAATCCGGATTTCCTGGTTTAGCCTCACCATTGACTGGAAGCTTTGTCTTTGGCAACAATTTCTTAACCTCATCCGTAGTGTAAATGAAGATCTTCCTCACCATGCTACAGAACTCGCTGCACAAATGAAAAAATGGAAAGAAAACATTACAGAACCAATCACTTGCAATAAATCAAGATTTCAGACAGGCACATTCAGAAAGATGGGACTCCTCAGTCAGCCACAGTTTTGATGGCTTTAAAACCTACACCTGCAAACACCCCAACTCCCAGGTCATTCAACCACCTTGGATGAAAAAGGGTCAATGACACTGAGGCTCAATGCAGCTGAAAACTAAGCATCAAGCAGATCACACAGGCATCAGTCGTCAATGATGTATGTGGGCAAGCTTCCCCCACCCAAAATAAATAAATAAAATGTTTCGATCAATCAAGTTCTCAAGGTAGTGGATATAAGATGGATCAAGGACGTATGCAGAGTAGGGAATAGCAGTAAAATAGAAATTCTGGTCAACCCTCTCATCTATACATTTGGGGGCTAGTAGGCTACTACATTCTAATCCATCTTTTCCTCTTTTGGGGGGTTGGGGGTTGGGTTTTGCATTAATTCTTGTTCCTCCTACATCAGAGTTGCCCAAGTGCCACTACTCCAAAGATCAATCATACAGCTGCACTTTTTTGGGAGAGAACCATGGGCCCACGGGAATCACCCATAAGGCCTGGTCCAAATACACTGGCTCATCTCTTCTTCTGTTCCACTGTTATCCATCGGCTTGATGCCTTGTCATTAGCAACCACATCCTCCTTTCTAGGTCTTGACTGAAGTCATTTGAGGCCTATTGTCCTTTTAAAACTAAAAGCTTTATCTAAGATCCGTCTTTCAATCAGAGAAACTATATAACAGAATGCTAGGCAAAATTCAGAATACTATTAAGCTGCCATCTTTCAGAAGAAAAAAAAGAAAGGCCTTATAGATCAAGCAGAAGTGGCCAAAAGAGGAGTTGTTCCCCACCCATCAATGAGAAGAGTAATTAAAATAAAAATATTGGTCAGAAAGGTCAGAACAAACTTAACTGCCAAGGGTCATCCCCAACCATCATCATGTCATCCTCATCATCTGTGTACACAACTTGCCATTTCTTTATGGGCCCAGATAATTCACCTTCAATGCTAAACATCTCCTCAAGTTTCCTCACCAGGTCTTCATAGCAGTCTAATCGTGTCAAGTCAACCGCTCTCCCAACAGCCATTCCTTGCATGTGAACCTGAAAACAACACATCATATCAAATTTGTTTTGCACAGGGCAGGGGCCCAGCACATTGGTAAGAATGACCTAGTGGTCATGGGTTCCAGGAAATAGCCTCTTTGTGAAGCAAGGATAAGGCAGGCATTTTAGCAATTTCTGCACTGAGTATGCCATTTTATCAATTTCTGGTTTGCACCTATAGCCATTATCTAGGAAAACAAAAGCAAACATTAAATCTTAAAAAAATGTATATTTCCTTGCATTTGTTTAAATGAGAATATCAGAAAAGGGGCAAGCCGAGTAGCTAATGGAACCTTTTAGAGGCTAAACCGGATTATTATTTCTTTAATTCCATTGGTGAAATACATGAGGTCTCATAATAGAGCGACTGCTAATCAACATGGCACAAATGGATCTTCCCTTGCCAAAGGAAAATATTAACATCAATATATGCTGTCCACGAAAGTACAACATTAAAGGATACAAGAACTCCTAAAAGAAATTAAAATAAAGCCTGGAACCGTTATATTTATTTGTTTTGCTGATATCAATTAAGCAAGCAAAATATGTGAAGGGGATTGGTTGGTAACTTGACAAGCAAACACTAGAGAAAAACCAACTGTGCATCCCAAATATCTGCTATGTGGCAGAGCAGGTGAGAACAGATTGTACACATATAGGAACCAGTAAAATGCATTTGCCATTTGTTCTCTCTATTTTGCTTCTAAATCACCTCCTGAAGACTCCCTATATCAGATGCATTATCTAGTGAATAAATCATAGCCCGGTAGGAAACATTTTCATCTTTATGAGGTTTATACAACAATGTTAAGTGCGAAACTAGTGCATCATTAACATACCTTGGTACAACTCCGAGTTTGCCTGCTTTGCATTTCCTGTGGAGATCTCAAGCACGATTTCTCAGGCTCACTGCTTACTGGCGGCATATCAAAACAATTGATATTTGATGGCTGAGATAGCCGATCAGAGTCTGCATCAATGGATGGAGCTGGTTGATCTTCTCCCACTCCACCAGCCGAAGTTACCACAGGTGAAGTTTCATTCAAAGGGGAGTTGCCAACCAACTGGATCCCAAATAGCCGGTATCCATTACCACTTTCAGGTTGCTTCTCTCCATATGCTCTACTAACAGTTGCAGTCAAGGACTCAGTTGGAATTTCTGCATGGTTAGGCCAGCGTGTTGAATTGACAGCCTGAGAATTATTTCCATTGAATCCAAGAGAGCCTGCCTTTGCAATGGAGGAGAAGAGGGAAGCAGAACTAGGTGATGGATAAAGGTCTCGTGCACTCCTTAAGCCAGAATACGGATTAGTCGAGGGAGACTCAACACTGGGTTTCCACATACCTAATTGGACAAGGAGAAATGCCTGTTCTTATTGGTATTGACAAATAATAAAAGAAAAAACAAAGAAACAGTACCAGGGCAAAATTCCAAACCAAATACTGAAGTATCAGGAGTAGGTGAAGGTAAAAGTGGGGGTCGTGCACGTTTATTTCTGTGCACTGGTTGAGAGTTCGAAGGAGGAGCTGCCACTAATGGTTCCAATTCCCATGGTGAAACTCTCTCTGGACGAGGAATTGTTGATGGTTCGTCCCAGTGAACCTATTAATCAGGACGATGTCATTCACAGTTCCAAGACAAATAAATAAACTCAACGAAGAACAGAAAATTACAAGAAAAAAAAATGCCAAGATAACCCATTGACTGCTTAAGAGAACCTCAGCATTCAATTTGGAGCTCAACACAAAAAGCAAGTTGACATAATCTAAACAAAGGCCTTCGAGCGTATAGAAAATTTCAAGTATCTTGATCACCTTTCCAATAGACACTAACAAGTTATGCAAAATTCAACTTTCAAGTCCTTAAAGGGCCACAGAAAGCCACGCAAGCCATTCAGTTAACAACTTCCAAGTCGTCATACACTCAAAATTTTGGCCAATCCAGTTTTAAGTACAAGATATTGTAGAATTTACCTTCAACGATCTCCATTCAGAATCTTCCCAAGAAGAAGATGCAGCCTCTCCAACACCAATAATAGTACCACTGAACCTGAACAATTACAGAAAGCAAGCTTGTAGTTGGATATTATAACCGCATACCAAAATAATAAGCCAATAACACAACAGACCTTCTTTCGGGAGCTTCCTCACCCTCAAATCTCATTTTAAATCTCATCCCAACAGATAACTTGGGGTTCCGTGCTTCAAGATACTTGTTAACACTAATGATAAACTCAGAACGACTTGTCCTGAAAAGAAATAGGACTGGTTCAGCAAAATACTCGTCTGCTTTTTTAACAAACAAAACAAGAATTGGAAGATTCAACCAATGAATAGACTCAAAATGCTACATCGGAGTTAGCTGGTTTCATATTCCTGTGCCCATCATATTTACAAATATTTTTCTGGAATATCGCAGGCAAAGAAAGTAGTTATTTTAACTAGTGTACCATTAAAAATTTCTTGGAGAAATCAATGGAACAGCCCATGAATTCAGATTTTGCATCTTATCTGAATGCCAATAAGTAGAAAGACCATTATAATCCACAGCACAGCAGAAAGACCATAAAAAAGGATGATGTTCTTAACAAAAATACAGCTTCTCATGAGAAATAGAAGGCTTGCCATCAAAATATGGAGATGTTAACAAGACAAGGAGTTTCTTGGAAACTGAAGGCTTGTCATCAAAACATTTCCAGTTTATGTCATGATACAAAATGATGCCAAGAACCAACTAAATTTCTTCAAAATCATATGATTCTTTACCGACACAAGTCTTGACATCAGAACTTCATATACAATTTCTAAACCGAGCAGAAGTTCCGGAACGTCAATGAGACAAAATGTGAGATAACAGAAAGAAACAGCCGTAAGCACCAATACATGTGATAACTGATGACATTAAGACCAACTTTCATGAATGTAAGGAAACACATTAATAAGAAAGAGTTACCAAACCTTGGCTTATAGAAAACAGAGAAGAGGGTTCCAGTTGCTTGGGCATGAGATGCAGTGGCCAGAACCCCAAGATGCATGCTGTGACTCGATATAACAGATGATGGCATGTTATTCAGCTGCCTCATGAGCCTCCGTACTCCAACACGCAGCTCTCCACTCTCACCTCTGTTATATTGTAAAGTGCAGCCATTCACAGCATTATTGTCAATAAAACTGAAAGTTTTAATCAAATACATAAGGTGTGTATGACGTAACTTACCTAAGGAATATAAATGCATCACCAGCCACCAGTCTCTTAGAACTGACAAAGACACTCCATCCGGTTGTGAGTAAGTGACGCCGAGGCTGACCTGAAAGCAATTGGCATTGGACATTGACAATAGTTCATAAAGAAAAAGACAAACTCCCAGTCAGAGATCAAACTGTAACCAGACCTTCAAAAGTCAGTTAAAAAAATTCAAACCTCGGAAAATATGACGAAAATGCCATTCATTTCCATGCAGATCTGTTGCAACCAATTCTTGCCAAGGTGGATGCTGAGACATATCCTGCAAGGGAACAAGATTCAAGGCAGCTTGGAATGGGAAAATGGCCAACTAGCTGAACAGTCCAAGATGGATCAATGTTGAATTAAAAGCTCACCAATGGTGGTAGACAATCATCAGCATGCCTCCTAAGAACAGAGAACCCTCCATGGGTGCTTGTGTCAGAAGCAGTAAGCGTCTTGCAGAATGAATGAACCACATACCTCGGAGGATCCGGAAGTGGAGGATCAGGCTTTGTAACCTCACTTTGCTAGCCCCAAGGTAGGAGGAAAAGCCAAGAGAAGAGACAACATGAAACAGCACACCAGCAATTCCAGTTAGTTCCTAAACAATGCATTAAGGGATATGTCCACAATCAAAGTAGACGCTCAATACTAGTGATCTATAAGCAACATGCATTCAAGATTTCTGGCCATGATCAATACCAATTATGGCATCTATGCACAAGTTCTCAGGAAATATTTCTTCTCTTCAACAAAATTGAGAGAAGAAAATCGAATGAGAGATGAAGGAAGAGAACCCTGCTGTATATCTCACATTGATGTCCTTGTTACATCGAATACCAGTCATTCATTTTGAGTGGATACTAGGAAACTCACATCATGTTCAGGAAGTAGAGTGATCTGTGCATAAACCTCATCAGTTTCTGGTTCTGCCTACACATTGTAAGGAAGAGATGAACGAATTGGCAACCAAAAATTAAAAGGAAGCCAAGCCACTTTACTACGAGAATTAAGAAAATAATCTGCATACTCACCTTTAGCTGCACATTAACTACTTTGCAAAGGATTTTCGATGGCAGATTGAATGATGGCATCTGCTGGTCCAGACCTTGGTGTGTTGATGCCTCAAGCTATAATAAGATGGTAAAGAAGGAAACAAATAAATTTAAATAATGTACAGTCTGTTCATCCTTCCTAATGCAAGAGAAGCTTGATATGTTTACAGGTTTTTATTGAACTGAGACAGAAAGAAAAAATTTAAGTGACATTTGAGACAGTTCAATATAATTCTTTTTAGGGAAAGTTTCAGAGACACCCCAAAAGTAAGTAAAATTGACATAGACACCCCCAAAATGTCACGTGAAATTACAATAGTACACTCCATTAGCATTTTCTGTTAAGTCATGATTGGATGATTTCATAATTCCAAAACTATCCTTATTTTAATGTGAGTATTCCTTCTTAACCTTAGTAAAAAAATACATTCATCGATAACTGTATTTTCTCCTTGAAACTAGGGAATGTTTTAGGCATCAATTGCCACTTCCATCCTTGCTGATATTTTCTCCTTGCAGTTACGGAATGTTACACATCGAGATTGTCACTTCCATTCTTGCTGATGGGTTTAATAGAATGTTTCAAGGTTTGAAGCTGCCGATTACCATCCCAAATCTTGGATTTTACAAGCCCTACAATTTTGATGCTCTCTCCCATTTGTTTTCCTCCAGTTAAATCTCTATGTAGAAATGAAGTTTGTATAGAACGGATGGAAGCTTTGGAAGTTGCTAATTAAATTGCGAGACCTAGGTTTCTACAAGCCCTAAAAATGAAGATGTTCATGAGATATTTTCACATCGGTTCTAACAGAACAGGTGACGTTTGCCAATTTTACATGCTTGTGGGGTGTCTCTGCTTTCAGCCATATATGCCGGGGTGTCTATGAAATTTTACCTTCTTTTTATAAAGAAAATACAAACCAAAAACGAAATTGTATATACATTTCAGTACACATTGAGATTTTCTCTAGACATAAAAGCTGGCATGTGGAGAGTTTTGAATTAACCTTCCAACCATACCCACACACAAAAAAAAAAAAAAAGATTACATTAAAGTAAAAGACAACGTAAAGCTCCCAGAAGAACTATGGCAACGTAATGCATATAAGTACCAACTAATTAACAATTAATGAAAAGCATATCTGATGCAGAGCGCAAATAAAATTCCTAGGGAATTTCATTCCTTTCTTTCCCTTTCTCTAAGGCTTCCCTCTTAAGCACTAAGCTTCTTCCACCAGTCATCCATGTATGTTAAGAATTGGATCCTAGATTGTCTGGCTTGTTTTGCTCAGAAAATGACAAGTAAACCAATTCAACCTACCTGTTCCATATGACCTTGGGGGAAGTAATAAACCCGTTCTCCTTCCCGAGGTACAGTGACCAAAGGACCAGCACAGGCATGCCAGAGTTCCTTGTATAAAATATCACGAGAGGTCCCTATAGAAAAACAGAAAATGCAGACACATAAATAAAGCATAAAGAGCTTGAGGAAGATAGCAACAGAGGCATTAGAACACCCATATAAAGTTTGAGCACCACATCCTCTATTCAATAACAGAACATTTTTTATGCTTTGCAGATTTTCCAATGAATATGCAGGTTGAACGAAAACTAAGAAGAGCGCGAAACCTTGCACCTAATGAACATAAACACCACAAAAAGTGCAAAAATCCATTGCCAAATTAAACAATTACCAGAAATATGCATTGGTCAAAAGCAATGGCATTGCCAATTGCCAATATTAAAACAGAGTCTGAGCTCAGGCCTGGGTTAGGAACTTAAGCATCACAGGTATGGCTCGTAGCTCCTAAGGTATAAATTAACCACTAAGTCATCTACATCGCTAGATAATTTTATTTGCTAATGGAAGAAAATAAACAGCTTATAGATCAAGGGAAGAAACTTATTTTCTCTCCCGAATAGTCCCATCTGATCAGTGACATCTCTTCTAAATGGTGAAAGCAATTTTCTCTTCCCCTCGTGAACAGAAACGAAAAAGTACATCCAGGAAAACATTAAAACAAACAGGACTTCAGTCCTTAAAAGGCAGAAAGCAGTCGAGATATATTCAAAATTTTGAGGAAGATAAAAAGAAAGTTGGACCTAAATTTTGTCCTTCCGAGGAAAGATTTAATGACGCCATTGCCATGAAACTCCAAAACAAGGATCCTCACAAGCAGTCGATCTACGACAGTCTCGTCAGAAAACAGACTTCTATCCAACAGTAGAGAAGGCCTTCGAAACCAGACTGATGGATCAATTCCTCCAACAACCGCACCTTTGTATGAGTAGAGAATTCTTCAACTAAAGAAACCAAAGGGATAAATCCAGTATCAAAGGGAATTTGACCGCGAGCTTTTATCTTCACCAACCATACAGGCTCCACACTTAAGGGGTCTACATCACTTCAGGTGTTTGCCCTCCAATCTTTATATTCATCCCGTAACGCAGAGAGCTCTTTGTAATTCCTATTAATTGCTTATGGAGATGCCTGAAGACGAATGGGAGCGCCTACGTAACTCAGGTGCGGCTGAAACAGCTCATTAAACAGTATAAATAACCTTGTCAGTCTATTCCGATTCCACTCCCAGAATATGCTATAAACGCTCGCCTTAAATGCACAAAGCTGTTAGATCTTTAACGCTGATGAAGTAAATATGAAACTGATACTTCAAGAGCCATGTCTGCCGCTGTCGACCCGTACCTTCAGCATCGGTGAAGCTTCTTTCTGCCTAAAAACTAGAAAGGTGGGATAAAATATCAGAACCTGAAAATTAAGGGTAAAATGAATTCCGATTAGCCAGGGAAATAATGTTACAGACTCCAAATTACACAGTTACCACCTAAAAACAGAGAAAGAAAGATCCAAAAAGATAAAGCAGTCAGAAAGACGAAGTAGAACCACGAAATGCAAAAGTTCCTTCAAGAACCAAAACTCAAAATCTAACTTTGAACGAACACACGAGGAAAGATTCTTAATCCTCTTAAAGATTTCTCCTTTGCCATTTTTGCTCCATAAACGCTGCAGGTATTTCGCCAAAATAAGAGGGAAAGAATACAACCGTAAATACAGGTGGAACTATGCAAGAACGAAGAGGACTATAGACTCAAAGTCTTCACCCAAGACGCCAAGTCCACGACTCCATTATCCATCCAAATCTACAGCGACAATGAAATAGAAAAGATTCAGAGACACTATTCAAACCGTAATCTCTTACTTATTCCATGTTTCCATTGATAGGGACCACTTGAAATGTCTCAGAATCTGCTGGAATATGCTGGAAACTGATCGTTTCCACTCAACAAGCTAAAAAAAATCGCCATTTCTGTCCAAACAAACTCGATAGAACGAAGCACTCAGAAATTTTCCTATACAATGGTACAACAAACTCGATCTCCGGCGGAAAAAGTGTTCCACAGTGAACCAAAGCAGAAATCAAAGAGAAAGGTGATCGATGTTTAAGTCTTTAAGTGATGAAGACTCGAGAATTCCTGCAAACTCGCTTGTCTGCTGTCGCTTGTCGATGCTGCCTCTTTTTCAGTTCAGCTTTTTCACGCAAACCGAAAATTTTCCCTTTTAGCCCTCCGCTCGCTTGGCATTTTCCAACCCTCTACTCTCTCTCTACCTCTTCACGTTGAGGATTTTCTCTCTCTTTTCCTCTCCTGACTCAAAACGATGAGTGCGCAATGCGCATCCGACACTGGTTTTAGCGCTACCGATCACCCCTACAAGCTTCCTCTTCACGCGCGGCTTCTTCTTCTCTATAAAATCATTGACCAGCTCTGTAACATTTCACCCTCATCACCAGGGTGACACTGACGCTTCCTCTATTCAATTCAGCCCCGGCACCGGACGGGCCGGTTTTCACGTGCAGTTGCCCCGGCTGGCCCACTTCTCCTGAAGATTTTTTTTGAACGGAACTTCTTCTAAAAATATCAACTTCGAATAACCGTTCTCCCGGCCTTGTGGTTTAAGCGGTATCTTCCGATTCAACCAGACCGGATTGGTGGGTGTGAGCCCTGAGACCTATAATATAATATTCCTGGCTGCCAACACGTGGCATCATCAGTCTCTAGACCCATCTTTTGGACAAATATAATAATTGAATGCCTTCTCCATTACTTGTTCGCCACGTGTACAAGCAGACCCGGAAAAGACTGACGAGATTCTATGCAGTTTCAGGAATCTCATCCTAGTTGTATTGCCATAAACACCCCTGACTCATTGGCCAGGAAATTTCATTGCAATGGGTAAGTATGGAGGACATTTTGGTCCAATGAGTTCGGTTTCCCGTTTCCCCAAAAACCTGGAGACGCTGCGCAATACCATCAATATGACGTCATTAATTGGAACTGTACGTTATTTTGGTTATTTTAAACCTACCCGGTTCAGGGTTGATTTTAGAATCAAGCTGACTGGGTAATGAATACTAACGGCGTTAGCAGATTGACGGTGACCTTTAGGTGGAAGGGTGGGGGGCAATTAATAATTAACATTTTTAAAGGGGGGTTGGTTTATTGACTGTCGGGGTTGAGGCAGGCAGAAGGGGCTGGCCAGTAATATTCCGGCAGAAGTAAAATAAGGAAAAAAGTAGGTCTTTGCTATCTCCACTATTCATCTCGAATTTTTTATTATCGACACTACTACTCTATTGAATTTTAATCTAAAGTCCTTTGCGTGCGTATTTTATATATTATTTATTATTTAAAATTTGAGGTGGGGCCCATGGGATAAGGTTCCTTGATCTCTATAGGTAGATTATCTTTGTCTCCAACCCCCCGGAAGCAGGGGGGAATAAGGTTAGTCGGCTTTCATTATTTCCTATCGTTTCCTTGTGGTCTTCTCATGTTACCAGAAAAACCCATTTGAAAAAGGTTTCCGTTGAATAGTAGTGGACACTAGAGAGGACACACACTGGGTCCCTTAACCAATACCAGGGCGACACAACACATAAATGTTGATAGGTTGGTGTCTTTTGTGAATTAGAACTGAATAAGGGGTATTGGTAACAATCCACCCAAAAAATAATAATAATAATAAGGGGTATTGGTAATATTTAATTTTTAAAGGGATTAATTAAAGAATAATTATCGGGTGTAATAATGGAAGTGATGTTGCTTTTAAATCATAAAACAATTCAAGCTTCCGTTCTATATGCGTTTATTAAATCTAAGCATATTCTCCCATATAGTAATGAGAGTCCACCCTTGCAAGTAAAGGGTTGTCTTTCTTCTACATCCATCTATCACATATTTAAGGTGAGATTTTATCTGAGCACTAATAAAATGGAGTAGAGATGGAGTCTCTTCCTAAATATATGATAAGAGAGTGGACTTCAAATCTTCTACCTCTAGGGTTAGAAGATGAACTTTCCTCACACTATCTTACTATATATTTAGGAGCAAGATCCACCTAAAGGTGTCAATCGGCACGGTTTCGGTCATTTAGTACTGTTTTGGTACCGTACTGAATTTCAATTTCAATACAATAAATCAAACTATACTCTATCGAATTTATACAGTACCATACAATTTCAGTATTTTCATAAACGTTACAGTAGGGGTTCGATATGAAATCAGTACAGAACAACAGCACGGTTCAGTATCTAGTACAGTATATTTTTTACATGAAATAATCCAATTCTTTTCATATTCTCGTAATCAAAAGCTTTCTAAGAACATCAATTGTTTGAGGTAATTGAAAATAATTTGGAACATTTATTTGAAAATGTGGTCAATAGATGTCCCGAATTAATCTATAATGAAATTGATTTTCCTGAAAGTAAATGTTTACCAAAGAGTCAAGCACGTTTAAGTCTTAACCGCAAGGAAGCGAAAAACAATAAGATGCAGAGAGGAGTAGGGAGCGATTTTACCTCCGGTGAATAACCGATTGGGGTTGTGTTGTTCAGTTCAACAATGGTAAAGATTGAATAAAACGATGGAATTGAAGCCTTGAAGGAATTAATGATGGCGCAAAACAAAGTTCCAACTTCAATCACAACCACTTGCAAATACAATAAGGCGAACAAAGAGTCAAGAGAAGAGCCAAGAGACAAAAGACGAACCATAAAGAACAAAGAACTAGGGTGTCATTTATTATATAAACAACTCCGGAATTCCATATTGATATTATGGTAATTCAAAACATTCAGTATGGTTTTGGCACATATTAATAGTATGGCACCTTAAAACATTGGCTCCTTCCATACTATGGTACCTACAACTCAATTGTAGTTGTTCTCTAGCGTGACATGTTATGATCACCATCAAAGGTGATAATTGAACTCCTAGGTTGGGAGTCTAATCTCTTTTGGCCCATATTCAATATTATGGTAATTCGGTACATTTAGTACGGTTTTGGTACATACTGATAGTATGATACCTTAAAACCAACACCGTACCGTACCGAATTGCTAAGTTTGTTCGGTATTGCACTGTATTGGATTTTGATTTAGTACACAATTGACACCCTTAAGACTACCCCGTCAATGCTCAAAGGTGGGTCTCAATCTTAAATGTATAGTGGAAATGTGTGAATAAAGCACAATGAATCCCAACTTAGAAGAGTATAAATGGAGCACATCCTTTAGCTACAACCTTAACTGTAGTAACGAGAGTAGAGAGTATCTTACCTCAAAAGATAAAAGCCAGGTAATCTTTAGTGTATTTGCTATAATTTGAAATTGAGACTTAACGCATGGGTAACTTAAACCGTACGAGCTTCGTGTAAGCGAAAAATAAAAAATAAATAAAATAAAAAAAATAATAAATAAATTTATAGCAAATACTTGAATTGAATTATAATTTGAATTTGAGATTTAACACATGGGTATCCTAAATTGTATGCTCTTCGCTTGAGCAAAAAAAAATAAAAATAAAAAACAAGAAATTAAAAGAATAAATAAATTTCAAATCGTATGCTCTTCTTAAGAACCCAAAAAATTATTAATAATAATAATGAATAGTGCATATTGTATTTTTTTTTGGGTACATTGCATATTGTTTTTTTAATGGTACATTGCATATTGTTTTTTTAATCTTATATATGTAATTACTTTTCCATTTGACTTTAATGATTACTTTTTATATGACTTGATTACATCAATTAATCATTTTAAAAACATGGTAGTTCTAAAGGTAATTTTTATTCGAAGTACTATATTATTATTATTATTAATTATTACCAGTTGTTTGGTTTGTAGTTAAAATAGTCACCCTTGGGTTAGGCATAATGCCTTCTTACTAGAATTTGTTATTGGCCTTCCAAATATGCTAGGCTACTGCCCACCAAATGCTATCCACCTCATGGTTTGGAACCCCTTGAAAACTCCTCTTGACAGAGATGGTATGCCAACCGAACAGTTTTGTAACTTTGCCCATATTCAAGAATCCTCTCTATTATTTGATGTAATTGAGATGCGAGGAATCTCACCACTTTCCATCGGTGTGAAGAGGGCAAACACCAACTGGAGATTCCACTCCATGGACTACTCAAAATCCATAAATAGGGTTTTTCTCTATTACATAATTTGGATCAAGACTCATTCTATTGGTTTTTATGCAAGTTATGTGGAAAATGAGGGTAAAAAATGAATGTAACATTTTTTTAGCCAGTTCAACCATAAATATTCGAAAAAAAGTCAACTTTCAGAGAAAGTTTTCATACCCAAAAAACATAATAAGATTAAGAAGATCTTTAGCTTTGTTGCTTCTTATGGCTCTGTAAAATTTGCATCCAAACAATTTGAACTATTTTCTTTGGTGACAAAGAAAATTCACTACAAACTAGGGGCATGAGGCATCTACACAAAAAATGGGGCTTCCATGGCCGAGAACTCAACATCTTAATAAAAATCATTGTCAATAAATTTAAGACAATCAACCCCTGCATTATTTAGAATATTCAATCTCCAAAATGTTATCCGAATTTATTGATCCATAGCTAATGACTAGGAAGCACTTGTTTAGAAAAATCTTAAAAGACCAATGAGATTTTTTCTACTGTTGAACATGATATCCTGCTACAAAACATACGAGAATGAATTGGAAAAAGAAAAGAAAAGGAATGAGAGTTGAATAAATACATTTGTCACAACTTAATACTATAAGAATTAAGAGTTATTTCAAACACACATCACTTACAGTGAGATCTATACTTCTCAGTGGAAAAGTTATGAGATTGACCTTTGCGGATGACAAAGTTCCCTCTGAGGATATAATCGAGTTACGTGCAAGCTGGTCCTGATGAACCTTAGACAAAAAACACACACACACATCAAAAGCTTGCCAACCGAATATGTTTAACCCAATCACATGAAATAATAATGTGATAGATTGATTGACCACAAACTTAAAATATATATGTATATATAATTTCAATATTGTTAGAGGTGAAAGAATTTCAAGTGTCACTAAAATTAGTCAAACTGAAATTTTCCTAAAAAATCTAAGCATCATTCAAGAAGTCTAGAAAAGTATTGTCTAAAATAACTCTTTGGGTAACCATTTCAGTTGGGTCAAATTTATCTCACCAATACAACGAGAATGAATGTAGGAGATTAATGGAAAAAACCAAAAGCAAATACCGAGCTCTATCCTAATACATCTAAGCATTGTTTTTTTAATAGTGTGACAAATTTTGCAACCCACTTTAGGATAAAAAAACAGAGTTATAGTGAAGTATTTGGCCTTCAAAATCCACACTTAGAACACATCATGTCATCCCAAATTCAATTACAAAGCAAAGTTGAAACCCTCACTTATGCATAAGCCAAAGATTTCCTCATTTGTTTTTTGGAGGCAACATCTATTGCAAGTGAAGATAGTTAAATCCTCCATTTTTCTAGGGTTGTTCGAATTAAAATTTTGGCCAGAAATCTATTTTTTCACAAAAGAAGTATTAAGAAATAAAAAACATTGCATATGATACAAAGGGAGAGAGAAAAATATTAAACTTGTATTTACATATTTAAGCTTAACCCTTCAATGGCATCAATGTACGTAAATTATAAAACCATGGAACAAAACTAGGCCCTTTGATTTTTTTTCAACAAAGAAGTGGGTTATGGCAGCTTTTTATTTTTTTGGTTACAGTTATGGCAGCTTTAGAAATACCAAACGTACCAAAGCCAGCTTTGTAGCTTAGAAAAATTGCATCTGTCAGTTAGTGGGCCTCGACTTCAGGGACCTGGGCCCTTAGACCAAATTAGACCAAATGCCCGGGTGGATCTCACTAACCTGGCCGCACCATGTGACATTTGGGCTCGGTTCTACATCCTAATTTTGGGCCTCCCATAATCGGATGGTCCATTTTGTCACAGGAAGGAAGCCCATCAGTTCGGCCCAACTCTTATTTTGGAGCTTAGATATTTATTGGGAAAAAATGTGGTGACTGTAAGATGACGGTGACACGTCAAACTCTCCTCTAATAGATGTCAGATTAGAATCTATTAACCAACGTTGTGCGATTGCTGAGCCTGATGACAGCTGGACCAAAATCAGGTTCATTTCTAACACTGAAAAATTTCCGATGACAACTACGTTACTGATTGTTGTTGGTTTTTTTTTTTTAATTAATTTAAGTGCTAACAGCTGCGCTTGATTAGATATAGTATTTCTGTTTTTTAGCAATCGGTTGATTAGATATACTCTTACGCTTAACGGGAAAAATCGTAGCTCTCAAACTAGAATCCGTGATTACCGACTCGCAATCCCAACTATACAGTGTGGTGGTTGAGTACGGAGAGGCTGTGATAAAGTGGGATCGGTTCTGGAATGTTTCTCGATGGAATCTTTGTTGATTTGTCTATGATCGATCAACAGAAGAACCAATTTGAGAAGTGATTTGTTTCAGTGCTTCTCTTTCTTTGCTATTTGTTGTTCGTTTCTTGACTCGGTCGATCAGTTGTCGACCGAAATACCTTGGAATTTTTTAGCTAGTTCGTCGTTTGTGTTCTTTCCTTTTGGGGAAAGCTTTGTCATGGCGCCCCCATCAACGGTTGGAGTAGCGGCAGCGCCGCAGGGAGGCGAAGCGCAAGGAGGACAGCAACAACAACGGCGGCAATCTGGAGGATTTGGGCTTACAGGAATAATAAGGATTGCGGTGTTTTGGTACTTCATCAACAAGTTCTTTGCTCCTAAGCGACCTACTGAACCTTCCCAGCAGATCCTCAATCTTTTCAACAAGGGCGAGTCCCTGGTTTGTCTCCTTAACTTTTCATTTTTGTCTGGACATAAGGACTGGAAGAGAGAAATTTAGGCATATAAGTTTGCGTACTTTCCTAATTAGCTAGCTAGCGTTGTATTTAATGTCTTTAATTTCTGTTATCTTGGAACCTATCACTAGACCAATTGACAACTTGGAATTGACAGTGAGATGTGGTAACTGGAAAGAACCTGTTCCACGTGTAACACGAAACATCAAGAAAGCTGCTTAGAGAAGGAATTTTCCCGTGCCTTGATGTGCAAGAGAAATTTATGATCGAAAAAAAAAAAAAAAAAAAAAAGCTAATGAGAAGAAATCCCTTGCTATTTCGTTGTGGATGTACTCCCGCACATATGTCACTGCAAGACATTGGATTACTCTATTTGCCTGGCTATTGAAGAATGTGAAATATTGTTAGTCTCATAGAATTTGGTTATTTTGTGCACGCTTTATGCATTTAATGTATCAAGAAGCAGGTTATCACATAAAATGTGGAACTTTGTTGCTTACTTGAGAATGGTCAGACGGTGTTAGCTGCAAAGCTATGTCGCAGGACTTTTGGTCTCTTAGTGTTCCTGCTTGGTTGTTTTTTCTTCTTCTGAATCACTGGCCCCATTATTAATGTTGTGAGTCAGTGAATTAAATCTCATATTTCATGTGAGAGAACTAGAGCTCCATGGGAGTATCATTAATTTAAAGTTTAAGAATTTTTGCCTAGTAAACTAATTTGTTCTTGATATGAGTAGAATCTGAAAATGTCACAACACAGAGTCAGTTATGCAACACTGGAGCACTTTGAAAATCTCAATTTGGTCTTTTATAACTTGACCTTGTTATACCGTATCATTATTATTCTCGGAGTTCAAGTCAGTGCAATACCATCTCTAGATGTTCTTGATAGTCCAATAATTCCATATTTTGTTTGATTGTTTGTATTGGTAATGCTAGAGCATGGCCAAAATGGTTTATAGGGACCCAGAAAAAATGGGATAGAGCATGTAGGATGGGCTTTTAGAACAATTTTGGAAAGCTCAATTTAGAAGTCATTTGTAACTTAACGCTGTTGCTATACTGCATCATTGTTGCAATCAGAGACTTAGAATTCAATTCAAAGCAATAATATTTTTAGATTTTTTTAATAGTCCCAAAGTTCCATATTTTGTTCTTCTATTGATTGTATTTGTAATGGTAGAGCAAGGACACTGCATGGATCTTCATGGCTAATTGAAAGAATACCTATAAATGCTGCTCTGATGAGCCTGTAAATGTAAACAGTTCTTCACCTTTGTAAGTCTTTTAACTTATAAGCTGTTTCTACCTCAGCTAAGTATCCTGTCTATTTTAAGACATGGATGGGGTTCAGAGTTAGAGGTTTGATTGAATTATATCTTGTTAAGTTCCATCTCTTGCTAGCTAGTTAACATGATTTAGGTCTCTATGTTAAAACTTGAAAGCATGCACAGTACTTGGTTTCAAGTTTGGTAAGAGCTGTAACGTATGTCAGCTCTTTGTATTATTTCTTTCCTTCAGAGGACAAGAAACTAATGGAGAAGTTTGTAATTTTTCACAGCAATTAATTTTTATAGTCTTTGTAGAAACAGATATAGGCACCGGTAGGAGAAAGTAATACCGCCTCTGTGTTTCCTGTAATATGGGATGTATGTACAGTGAGAAGTGGTTAATATGTTATGCTGGCACCCTGATTTAGCTTTAATTGCTAAAGTTCATCTCTCTTTATGTCATGCCAGATATAGTGAAGTTTCTAATGCCTGCAAAGTTCCAACACTTATTCTGCCAAAAATAGCATTTGCACATTTTTCTGGCAAGCAAATAAGGCCTGGTTTGATATTCTGATAGAAGGATAGGTGTTGATGTAGCCTTAGGTTGAAGGGTTTCGACTAAGTGACAATAATAGGATCTCTCAAGAACCAACTCAAATTTTCATGTTTATATTTGGGTTGAATGTTAAACAGTGGTCGTGAAATGTTAAAAGATTGCTTGGGTGATAGTGTGTTTAGGTTAAAAGATTGTTTGCAGGACAGGATGGTTAAGATGTTTTCATATGGAATGAGGATCTCTGTCGATTTTGGTGGGTTGAAATGGTTAGGGTTTCCAGATGGGTATCTTAATTAGGGTTTCAGGTGATCTGTTTTGGTCAAGAGTTGGAGGGTGTGTATGGAATAATGTAATAAGTTATTGTGTCAAGTTTGAAACAAATACGATAGGTAGAAGTAGGTTTCCTGAAAAAGTTAGGGTTTTAGCCTTTTAGGAAGGTAGGTAGTTTGTTGGGGTACACAAGAATGTGGGTTGTAGTGGTTGTAAGGGGCTGTACCTTAGAGGGAACTTCAGTAATGTTATATGGGGAGTCCAAGAATTCAAGAAAGGGAGTAAAACCTTATGGTAATTTGTTGTATTCTATTGATTTTCAGAAGAGGATAATGTGTATAGGCTGTGGTATGAATTTCAATGATTCTAATTGTTATTTTGGACTTCCTACAGGTTGTAATGGCTAGGTTTAGGGGAAAAAAATTAGTAAAGGGAAATAGGTGCAGGAAATCAAAACATTAAAAAAAAAAAAAAACAATTATGGTTGTCTTGTTGGCTTTAATTCAGCTTACTGTTGTTGAAAATCTGCTAGAACAGAAGCTTGAATGATGGAAGATGTTATTGGGAGGAGAAGAGAAGAGAAGTATGCATTGCCAATAGCACCAAAACTAGAGAAGTCATAATTTTTTATAATATTCTCTAATCAATGGGTGGATGCATCAGATACATGTATAACTTTTAAAATTCCTAATTTGAGTCATAAAAGGACTCCTAATCAGTCTAAAGGGCTCAATGAGGCAATTTTGTTTAGCTATTAACAATTATAATCTAATTTGAATCACTGAATTTAACTACTTGTCCCATGTACTAGCATTACCCTTACTTTATGGGCTTATAAATTAGTCGCATCAAATCAATAAACCCAAAAATTAGAAACCTATATGTTTATAGTACCCACCCAAGGGTGAAAATAAAGTATTTTTTAGGCTCAATTGATCCATTTGGTCATCCTTAACTGCGTCAGATGTTCCTAGAATGCTTTTGATTTGACCCTAGTATACTTTATCACTGTAGCAAAATGTCAGAGTACAATGCAAAATTGTATCCTTTTTTGATGCACAATGATTCATTATCAATACATGTTACTTTTATTGGTAAGGGAAGAAAACTATAGTGGTTAAGGAATTCTGGTTTCAAATGTAACCATTTTGGCTATTTTGTTTGATGTTGGATGTATTTCAATTTTCAACATGAATTATTGGTGAGGGAAGGAAAGTATTGATACAGCATAAGGTACTAGTTCTAGGATAATTTTATCCTAGTATGTTGGGGCATTTGAGTACCATTTTGGCCTGAGGACTAAAGAGTAGTAAAATTGAGTAATCCAGTTCTGGTTTTAGTGTATCCTTCAATCTCATTGTATGTATTATGCTCTTGTTTCCTTTAGTCTATTTCTGAGCTTAAGTTGACTACACTCCTTCTGTGGCCAGGATATGTGGCTGTATCTGTCGGAGCATGAAAAGTTTAATGACTTCAGTAATGAGGGTGCCCTTGTTTGGCATGAGTCTAACATTCCATATGCAAGCTGGGGACCTGATGGTACAAGGGCTCATTTTATGAAATATATTCCATCAGAGGTATTGTGAAGGGATGCTGTAACGTGATCATTGTGATTTAGTTCCCTTAATCCTGTAATTATGTATCATTCTTACATTATGATTTCATGTTTCTTACTCCAGGCTTTGAAGCACAATGGTACTTTGTATGCTCATGTTTTCTTTGCACGTTCTGGTTTTCCTCCAGACCCTAATGATCCTGAATATCAACCATTAGCAGCATTTGGAAAGACACATTGTAAGTATCTATATATGGTCTTTAGGATGTTTTGAATAGTTTTGAAATCTGGATTTGGTATTATATGTGATTCCTCTTTCGGCGCTGATTTCAGCTGTAGTGACATACTTACCCAAGTCAAAAGCTGATAAGAGAAAGAGCTTGTTGGGGAATCCTGAAGGCTCTAAAGAGGCGGAAAAAGTATCTGAGGTGTCTGCTCTCTCTTTATCCTTTTTTTTTTTTTTTGGGGGGGGGGGGGGGGGTTGTTTGTGAGGTTCATCCTTATGTGCCTAAGTTCATTAGTGTTTGATAATCTTACCTAAATCTGTCTTAGCACCTTGTTGTATTATGGATGTTGAACTTTCTCATGGATACTCTTGATTGATGACTTTCCCTATAGGCGTGCATGTTAGTCAGAGGGAACAACAATATTAGGCTGAAATGTGCTTCTTTTATGGGTTGGTTCTCCCAGTTCCCTTGAATTTTTAAAGGTCATTCTTTTTCTCTTATTTCTTTGTGTGAATAATAAATATATACTAAGCCCCAAAGGGGAAACAAGGGAAAGAAGGGGATAGGAGGTACGAGGGGGGAAAGACAGCAGGCGGGGTACTTGGTAACTACACCAGGCTAAGACAAAAGAGAGGAATCTAGGCCCCAGGTAACAATAATGAGTTTGTTCCTTAAGGTGTCCTCTAAAGGTGTTGGATACAAGGAGGCCTTGGAGCAAACGTCTTTGTAGATGGTCTTCCAATCTGGTTAGAAGATCTGGATTTGGTAATCTATCTATGAAGATTGCATTCCATCTAAGTATGGTGGATGTGCCAAAAGGTGACCTACCGACTATGTCAGCTGTTGAGGGACCACTAAAAGAACCACCTGCACTCAGGGTCAAAGGATGGGGGCACCTATCTTGGGGTCAAATGGAAGATAGGGTGAGAAGCCAAAAGTGCTTGGTAATGGGACAGCTAAAGAACAGATGGGGGTTATCTTTGTCTTAGGTAGAGCAGAGATGCTAGAGGAGATCATTTGGATATAGTAGAGGAGATAATTTGAAGATGAGGGACTGGATGGGGAGGCAATCGGAGAGGCTCTCCAGACAGTGGAGGGTTGCCTAGGAATATGGCTTTTGAACATTCTGTTCCCATTATAGTTCTTACTGGTGGATTTACAATGCAGTCAAGGTCTATCCAGTGTTGGTCCAAAAATTGAGTCCAATATTGCTAGATTTTCTACTCTATCTACTCTTTCATGTTTCCCTTTGATTATTAGAAAAGGTGAAGTGATTTTGCTAGTGGAAAGTAACCAGTGTAGGCAATGGTCCAGAGAATCTGATAATAGTGGGTTGTAACAGAGTACATTTATTGCCAACAGATGAGGAGGCAATTTTCTTCATCATATCCAGAGTACACAATTCAGTTGAGTTGCCTCAAATTGCACTACTGGATCTACTTTGTTGTTTCCCTGGACTTTAAAGAGAGGAAAAGTTGTTCAGTTGATGGCAAGCACCATCTGCTGTCCCAAATTTGATCTGCTATCTGTTAGTTGCTTTGGGTCTTCTTTGATATATGATGGTTTCAGCAAATATCAAATTGGTTTATTGCCAATCTCATTTATGGATGGTCTGTTTTGAGGACATTACAGAGGGAGGAACAAGTCATAGAAACTTGATTCTTATTCGAATTGGGTGATGGGTCTTTTTAAGATCTTGGTTGCTGACACTCAATTCTATTGAGGCTGCATTACTGTGCCTGATAGACCATCAGCTTTGGAGCTTACTTGGATACCTAGAGCGTTGACTGGAGAAGTTACAGATGTCATTGAAAAGGCCAGTTTGTTTCTGGACTTTTAAGTCTTAACATAATGAATTGTTCAAAATTACTGTAGGAAGTCACTTTTTTAAATACATTTTCTACCTGTTTTTATGGCCTTGGGTGTATTGATAATTTGATATAATTCATTTTGGTGAGAGTTTTATGTGGTGCATCTCAGTAGGTCTCAGAGAATAGGAAACTTTATAACCTCCTTTTAAAATTGATCCAATGAGCAAGTACAAGGGGAAAAAATGCGTCTCCCCCCCCCCTCTTATTTTCTTTTGTTTCACGTCTAGTTTAGAGTTTAGACACCTTACTGAATTATGTTCTATCTTCTGATATATGCATCAGCAGTGGTTAGATTTATTGCATTTTCTCCTTTTTTATTTATTTCATATTTCAGATAACATTTTGATCTTTGAAGATTATATGTTGCTGTTGCTGTTGCTTTTGCAGGTGGCTGATGAAAATCTGATTGATTCAAATGATGGTCCAACAGAATGGGTTCCCTATTGGAAACCAAATATCACAATTAATTTGCTTGATGATTTTACAAGGTATTGTTGCCTACAATGTTAATTTTCACTTCTTGTGTCTAGGATAGTCATGTTTAGTGAGAGTATGAGCATGGAGTCATCATGGAGAACTTATGCAGACAAATTATTATATAATCTGGGTGGTTGGATTAGCCTTTATTGAATCATATATGGGCCTACTCAAGTATGAATTAACTCAATTGATAAGCGCAAGTGGTGAAAAGCATATACTTGTGACTTGTGAGTAAGGCCAATGGTAGAATTGCAAATACACAGAAGTTTATAATAGGATGGGTAAATTGGGGAGTAGGCTAAAGAAAGTAAATGAAAGAATTGTGGGAGATGGGCCATATTTTGTGGCTGGAAGGTTTGATTTCAAGAGATGTTCTTCTTCCAGTAGGTCTAAAATTTCAGGCGAACGATTGCCACTTAGAGTTCCATTGAATCTTCCAGATAAGCACCCAAATCTGGAGGCCAGAAGGATGTGGGAGAACCCGAATATAATCCAGGCGGTAGGTGTTAGAGCATTTAAGTTGCAGGCTTTTTCTCTCACAAAATGACCAACTTGGACTGGACTAGGGCTGTCCAAAATGACAAAATTTCCCTGTTGATGAAAAATTCTCCATGCTGCTGGAGTGGGCCATTGGGTGCTGGGCAGCAACCCTAAGTCTTCTTCGGCCATTAGTCCTCTCTTGAGATGGCCCAGGATCTGGTTCACATCACGGCTACTTCTATTACATCTATTCGAGCCTTCGAGGCATACTGGGTAAAGGCCTAAGTGATGCACATCTATTCTTGCAACTTCTCCTGTTATCTTAGGTCCACCCTTGGCTCTTTTAGTCCTTCAATCCATATCAAATCACTCCTCCATATGGGGGCATCTAAAGGCTTCCGTTGAACATGGCCGTGCCAACTCAAACGACTTTCATGTAGCTTATCACTTAGTAGAGCTCCTCCAAAACCAGTTCTAATATGATCATTTCTTACATTATCCTTCCTAGTTTTGCCACTCATCATTTCTGCTATGCTAAGTTTATAGTATGATACTTTTTAATGGCTCAACACTGCACCATACTTCATAGCTGGTCGTTATGATAGTCTTATGAAATAATCCTTTTGAGTATAAAGGAATGCGTTGATCACACAAAATCCCGGGCGCACCTCTTCACTTCATCTATCCTATTTTATTTCTTTGGAAACATCATCTTCTGCATCACCTTCTTTATTTATGATGATGACTGAGCCTAAGTACCTAAAATAATTCCTTCAGTTAGAAGTTCACTTCTAGGTATTTATTGTCTGCACTGTCTAATTGAGTTGAGTAGCGTCTTGCTTGGGACCTCATGTATGCATGTATGAATGGAGGCTTCGTTTTATAACAGACTATCACTATAGGTTTTGACTACTATAACTTTTTTCTCCTGAATGGCTGAATCATGCATATTTATTAACAAACCTGAGCTAAGGGTATTTATTTGTATGGCTATGCAAGGTATGTATCAACAGTCTGGGGTCTAGCTTATGGTAATACCCTTCTGATGATGTGTATGTTTCAGCAGATTGGGATACAGTGGGTGAATGGCATTGAATAGTCAATGACTCATTCTGATGTGTCTAGTTATTTTTTCAGCTTAATTGCATAATTTTGTAAAATATGCTTATGCTACTAGTGAGGTTTGTGGTTATATCAATGACCGTCGCTGGTGGATGTCTTGTTCATGTTTTCTCTTCTCATTGGTTTTTTTCGTTTGTATCCTTTCTGGTGAACTTAGTGATTTTTAACATGCTTATCCTTGGAATTGTTTTGCAGATACCCCCATAATGCTATTCCACCAAATGTTGCTCCTTGTATCCTTGATTCTTATATTTTGGCTAGTCATTATTCACTTGAATTGGATGGTATGCCTATCCTAGTATTCATCATATTTGTATGATTAGTGGTGTCTCTCCCATTATTTACAGATGTGTGCCGATCCGTCGCTGTTAGGCTTATTTCTAAATGTCTAAAAATGCCCTAATTATTGATATTCTCCAAGTGATGGAAAAAGTATTAAAAATAAAGGAGGATATCAAGATTTAAGAAGAGACTCCCTGTAGTTCATCTCATGTTAGCATATATTGAATGGATGTCTTGTTTATTCATATTAAGAAGTGCAGCACAGGCTACAGCCCTAGAAAACAGTCTTACTAAGATTGCTTATTTGGAGACACCTCATGTTTATTGATACTTAACGGTGCTTTCTTGAGTTATACAGTGTTATATTAATTCTTTTCCTTAGCTATAGGGTATTTTTGTGGAAACTGAATCTTCTTGTAAGTTTTGGTTAGAATTGAAGAAAATGAATGTCCAAGTAAATATTGGTTTGAATTGAAGTTATTTGCGAGTATTGAGTTTCTTGACACGGACTGCAGTCCTGAATACTGAACCTAGTACAGGGAACTACTATCCCATTATCTTCTTCAATGAGTTTTGGTTACTTAGGGATAAGTTGATCCCGCTCAACGAGACAGTGACAGAACTACCATTGAACTTGGAGGTGGGTCCCATAAGCTTAACAAAGTGGCAGCTATTCCTACAAATTGAGCAGTCTTTCCAGGTTCACCGTAGCTATGGGAGCATGCTGGAAGGCGAGGCTGATGAACTTAAGGTATTTTACTGAGTCCCTCTTTTGAAGATTGTGTAATGGAACTCATACTGTTTGTCAGCAGCAAATTATGATTTCATCTTATGCTGCTCATAAATAATATGAATGTCATATGGGTTTCCCTGCCTGCCTGCTTTCTTCTTACATTGTATGGGATGTCAATTAATTCTTTTCTTTTGGATTTTCAGTGGATTTTTTTTTGCTTTAGTTAAGTATATCTAACCAATTATTTCTGTTCTGTTGATACATTCCACGCTGTCAAACCCCGCATAAGCTACATAGGTTCAAGGTATGATTGTATGCTACACAACACACCCCAGAGTCCAAGATCACATGGTTTTTAGGCCAATCTCACATGTACCTGATATCACTCCAGATACGATTTTTACAAAACGTAGTGCTGAATGTTATTCTTGTCCATTTGACTTTTAATATTTTATTGCTCTACTAGACGAGGTTAGAATGGTTTTGAATTTGGTGGAAGTCTGTGAGTCTCCACAACCTCAAAAAGTTCCAAATCTATATTCCATGCGGATTTGCAGAGACACTTCTTCTGCCATGATTTGATGGAATCAATCCACACCGATGAAGCATCTAACCTTAAAGAACTTGGAACATCGTCTTCGTCAATTTCAATGATTAACAAGATAATGAAAGAACAACAATTTATACCATAATCCATCCTATGGTCACACTTGATCAATCCTAGGATATACTCCCTTTAAATTTTCCATCATGGTCATTGGTTAAAGCTTGAGATCGCAGGGTTTTCCCACCATGGGATTCAACCAGCATCCTTTCTTGTTTCTCCTCTTTGTCTTCTTTTTCTCTTCTCCCCCTTATTATTTTGTTCATTGTGCTTCCCCACCCCTTTTATATATATATATATATATATATATATATATATACATATTTAGTTGAACTAGGACTCTCTCTCTCTCTCTCTCTCTCTCTCTCTCTCTCTACACTAATCCCATGCTCTTTTCCTACTTTTTTATGTGAACCAGATTCAGGGCCTAGGGTAGCATCCCATACCCTATGGTCCTCTAGTACCAGCAGGGCTATTTTGGTAATTTTACTATGTTTTAGTTGAGCCCTCTTAAGGTTTAGTTGGGTCCAGTATGTTGGTGGGACCCTAAATCTACTTTCATTTTTGAGATTGAATAATTATTTGTTAGGATATTAAGGAGTCCTTGTCAGGTTAGGATTCCCAAGTTGTAAGGGAGTCCCCTAGTTGTAATTGATATAGTAAGGTATTAAACAGAAGAAAACCCTCAATATCTGAAGCTTCCTGCTTAAGATTACTGCTCAAATTTTTTAGGGTTTTGGTTTGTTTTTACTCTGTATTTTCCGGCAGTCACGTTTGTTTTGTGAACTTAAGAGGGGTGAAAGAGGAAAGGAAGGATGAAGTTGAACCATTAGTTAGGCTGCGTTTGTTTGCTGGAATAAAGGTGGGTTGGGAAAATTTTTGAAAAAAGCAAACTTTTGCTACTTTTCCTTTAAATCCTAAAAGTGTGCATTGTTTAGTTGCTTGGGGTGGGAAAGTTAGAGACAAGTTTCCTTAAATTAAGGAAACTTGTTTGGTGAGGTGGCAACCTAATTTTTCCCACCCCAAGCCTTTTCAAAACCCCACAAAATGTGTGGGACTTTGTGGAAAAGTTTGGAAAAGTAAAATTTGGGACCCAAAATTAACACTTTTTCACACTTTCCTTTCCTTTCCTTTCCTTCTCCCTCACCCCACTACACATGGAGCCCACATGTTTTTTTTTTCCCACCCCACCTTTGCAAACAAGCGCAGCCTTAGGGTTTTAGA
This sequence comes from Hakea prostrata, assembly GCF_041222555.1. Classification (NCBI taxonomy): domain Eukaryota; kingdom Viridiplantae; phylum Streptophyta; class Magnoliopsida; order Proteales; family Proteaceae; genus Hakea; species Hakea prostrata. Next base: position 5,287,230 of record NC_142600.1, read on the forward strand.
TAAAAAAAACAATATAGAGGAGAAACCTAGATCTCAAAATTGTAACTAGTGAACATATGGTGCAATGTTTATTGTGCAAAGTTTATGGTATATCTCTATTTAACCTTCTAGTTTTGTCCTACAAGTACTATACCTTACCTTTACAAATCTGGTGTCTTGGATTTGAAGTTCTTCAATTCAGCTAGTGAATGGGGAATTAATTCTATTTGTATTGATCTTTTTGCAAAACCTAAGTGAACAGAAAACTTTGTCTTGCTGGTGCAAAGTTATTGAGTTAGCAAGGTGACATGATGTTGGTGACATTCTAGAAAGCAAGGCAATGCTAACATGGCAGCGAAGTGCCCAAGGCACCAAGGAGCTTAGACGCCTAAGCGTTACTTATGTGAAGCCTTGATAACTATGCGCTAATAAATTTATTTAGGAATTTTCAAACATGGAATAAATCTAGATGTGTGAGGTGCATTAAGATTGCAAGAGCTGCAGGTGTCCTTGGTGTTCACAGTGGTCATACAGTTTCTTGATGTTTTGGATGTGTGAGCTGCTTTAGTATTTACATGTTCGTAATTAGTTACGGGAGGGCACGGAATCGTTTTGAATTGTCTCCATTTCTTGCAGGAAGTAAGGCTATTGATGCAGTACTCCAGCATTCTTTTTGTATTAAAAATTTCCTCTTTGTCTATTAGAAAATATTTTCATTAATGGATTGAAGTGAAAGACCATTTTCTTGAAATATGTTTCTGTTTCTTTTACAGTTCAACATTTTTGGTTAGAGATTTATCTGGTTCATTTAAAACTTTGCGTGGTAAATGGTGCAGATGGATTAGCACTTAGAGGTGCTACTTTTAAATTTACATGAGTATCTTGGCTACTAGTTCATGATCTGAAATAGGAACACCTGTTTTGGGGTCCGTCCTTTAATGATATCCATTGGTTTTGATTGCTGTTCTTTTAATGAAAGGCTGTTATTTTACAGGAATTCTATATTATCTTAAAACTGTTGTGGAGAAGCTCTCCTAATCTCAAGTGGATTGCTTTTGCTAATTTTCTTTTGTTGAGCCCAAAATTTTTTGGCAAGAGGTTTCTGGTCTACACTTGCCAGTAAACTCTTCCCAGCTTCTCCCTATTTTTGTATGTGTGATTGATTTCTCTTTTCAGCCACAACTTTCAAATTCTGACTGCCCCTTCTTTTGTCTCACTACAGAGGGTATTTTTGGAAGGGAATCCTATCCTTCTTGTGGTTACGATGGTTGTGTCATTACTTCATTCTGTGTTCGACTTCTTGGCATTCAAGAATGGTATTCAGAAGTTACACACAAGTGTATTTAGTCTTCTTATTTTGCAGATACTGATGGCATTTTTTTGTTATAGACTGCTAATTACTGTTTCTGTGAACCCCTTGTAGATATCCAGTTCTGGAACAAAAACAAATCCATGGAAGGACTCTCTGCAAAGTCAGTTGTCGTTAGCTTTTTTTGTCAGCTGATTGTGTTCCTCTATCTTCTTGATAATGATACTTCATGGATGATTCTGGGAAGTTCTGGCGTTGGTGTTTGCATTGAGTTCTGGAAAATTGGCAAAGCAATGCACATAGAGGTATGTTCACAACTAACTGGAAACTGATAATGTACCAGATGCTTAGAAAATGTTTGACTACTTCATGTCCTGTATTAATGCATGGAGTAAGCGTATATGAATGAAGGGAAGCTAGGGATATGACTGGCTTGCTGCCATGCCCTGAGAATTGCTTTGGATGCAGCCAAGAGTCTTCTGCACTAATGCAAAAACAACGTACATTTCTTAGAGTGCATTTTGATGCAGACCTAGGTTCCAAAGCACTCATATTGGTTTGCTAAGGGCCATTCTAGTGTAATATAATTCAAATCAACAATTCTGTGGTAAATGTGAAAACTTTTCAAACTAAACAAAGGGTGACATATTTGTAAGCAGAATCTTAGAGCCTACATGGCGAAGACAATGGGATACAGGAGTAAGGAATTAAAGTTAACATTGAGGACAAACTTGAAATGAAACTAAATATTGGGTGAAGGATGAATTATGAATCAAGATGTACATTCTTGGAAATACTGAAATAATAGCTAACAGAGTATAAAATTCGATAGATGAGGTTGTCTTCAACTTCATGATGGGGTTTCTTATTGCTGACCAGACCTGGTACAACTAGAATACTGGTAAGAGTTCATGACACTATGGTTTCTGTAATCATCCAAGCACAGCCCCAAACTCAACTGTTTCTTTACGAAGATGATGCTGTAACAGAGTGGGGTTGACAGGAAACCAGATCTGGTTTCAACTTTCAAGTTTCAATCTCAAACCAGGGAACTTTAGAAGATCAAATCGTAGGGTTTAGGCAGCTGAGGGGTGATGGTCTGTGAGGAATATTACTACATACATGAAGCCGAAGTCAGATGTACCACCACAGAGAACTGGATGTGGTTACTGCAAGTTATTCATGAAGAACTGAATAGGAAGGGAATGAATAACAGAAAGTAGGAGAAGAATAAGGAGAAACACGTGGTGATGGGGTGAGTTACAAGGAGTAACTAAGAAAATAGATGTAGTAGCAGAATTCGAGACTTAAAGAAGGGAAAAAATTTGTAGAGAGAAACCAGATAGAAGAAATGGGGAGAAGCATAAGATCTGGAATCTTTTTTCTTTTCCCACTATGATCTATCATAACGAGTCCATTTAAAGAAAACAAATGTCTACATACTGTGAAGTGGTTTTTACTGTCCACGCCACTAGTACATGTCCCAATATAAAACGGCTGCTGCTATAAATAAAATTGAAATAAATTCCTATAACTGAAATAGAAACTAAATTCAGGGCTTGAGCTTGGGCCAGAGATGGTATCTCTTAGAGCCTCTAATTAGGCCTTGGCTAAGGCTGGTAGGAGCAGCCCCCAGATGTCCTGCATCTCTATGGGGGAGAGAAGATGAGAGATGGTACCTGAGATGTGAGAGAAAATCAGAGGAGATTGATTAGAGCTGCACACACAGCTCTGAGCATCTTCCTGTAGGTACTTCCATTAATTTCATTCTAAAACATCCAAGTTGAATTTAATGGGGTTGCATGCTGCTTTGTAGAAATAAGCCAAAAGTATCCTATTCCTATCATGAACGTGAAAGCTAAGAAGTAAACTCTAAGTACAACTCAAAAAACTCCAAGTCCTTGCTATTGACGACCAATAGGATGAAGATAAAAGGAAATTCTTTTCCTTATATTATCTCTAACCCTAGGTCTAATTGCTTAAAATTCCCAGCTGTGCCCTATCGTGAAATTTCATTATCAAATCATCCTGAACATGGGTTCACTGGCTTATCTTAAATTTAAAACAGCTTTCATTCTTGGGCCCAAGTCTCCCAGGTTGCCTGTGATATTCTGGTAGCTTAACTATGTCTTTGGCACTTGTTCAAACCTGAACTGAAAACCTGCAATGATGCTTTCAATCTACCTTGGTAGGTTGGCCTGGCCTAATGTGTTCTACTTGGTAAAGCCCCAAAAAAGGTGAGAATGTGGAAGAATATAGCAATGACACAATAATTGAATATGCAAAATGGTGTACAAAATCCTTCAACAAATTAAGGATCGAGTGACCGATAAAAATAAAAAATAAAAAATAAAAAATCGTGTACGCCTGTTGACCTTCATATGTTAACCCTGAAAATTTCTAAACTTTGTACTACTTAATCTTTCAACTTGGATCATCAGGAGTTTCCTTTAAGTAGGGACTCTCTTAAACTGAGTTTGAACCATAGCACTTGTGGCATGCATTCTGGAGAGGTCAAATCCAATAAAGAGAAATCTTTGTAGTATTGGTGTTTTATTGGAAGCAAGTTCTTGGTTTTTCTCCTTCCCTCTTCCCTTGCTACAACATCTTGGAATACTTAGGCAAGCACTTGTGCAAAGTAGTCCTTATCTTTATACCGTGTTTCCTATGTGTCACGGGGACAACATTTGTTTCTTGTCTTCTTCCTCTCTCTTTTTTTTTTGTTGTGTTGGAGGGGGGGGCGAGGGAGTGGGATTCCTGATTGGTAACACCCAAAAATAATTTTACCTAAAGTAGACTATGAGATGGAAGAGAATATCAGAATGGAAGGAATAGTAAGAAACAACCAAAACCCTGCCTCACCAGTAACACCAAAGACTGCACCTCCTTGGAACCCTCAACTGGCAGAAAAACAGCTATCAGAAAAAAACAGAACCTCTGCAAACAAGGCACCCTCTATTTAAGCTAGCAACACAGCCTCTTGATTCTTGGTTGCTTGTTGGATGATTCTAACCATGTGCTTTCTGATTTTGATATTAATGAATCTACAAGTACAAAAACAATGACACATGTATGACATATAGAACATTGTCTACTGGTAATTCGTTTAAGAACCAGTCAGTAAACATGCATGACAGATATCTGACATAAATTTACTTGCCTTCATTTTACTCCTTATAGAGTTATGGGTTCATTTTGTTTAAAATACTGGGTGTAGGTCAGCAGGTGCAACAAGTCCTATTTTATCCATAGTCTGGAAATGTTCCTCTCTATGGATTTGAGACAATAATGATGGTTTCTTAAATTTAATTTATTTATATCTCCAGATTGATAGAAGCGGAAAGATACCCATGTTGAGATTCCGAGATCGGGATACTTATGCGAAAAATAAAACAAAGGAGTATGATGATATCGCGATGAAGTATCTCTCCTATGTGCTCTTTTTCCTGGCGATATGTTCTTCCATCTATTCGCTCATGTATGAGCGTCACAAGAGCTGGTACTCTTGGATCCTTTCATCACTCACAAGCTGTGTGTACATGTTTGGTAAGAAATTTTACTTGCTCTCAACTAATTTTGGGATTCCACTAGCCTCTTACAATATCCTTAAAACAAATTTGACTTTTTCCTCACATAGAATGTTTGTAAGGTAAAGCATCAATGTGCACTTATTTTAAGGTGGCGCAGTAATTCTTGTGGACAACTTTAGGTACCAATTTGGACGAGATTGTTTTATGAATGCTTTTGTCCTAAACAGATAGTATTCATGCTTAACGTAGTTAGTAGTTGTGTTTGTGTTTGTGTTAATCGGTGCTTATATGTGTCCTAGGCATGTTTTTCTTGGGCTGGGTACTTTTGATCTTGGCCTAGCCAGCCAATGGTGCAGCTGTATTTGTACGTCTGTATTTCTTTCTCCTGTCTGTGGAATCATGGGTTTTTATGGCTTTACCTTGATTTAGTTGGGAACTTGAATACCTATTTTGATGTTTGACTATCATTACTGAATATTATGATATGTTAGAATGGACTAACAAGTTCTTTTTATGTACTGCTGCAGGTTTCATTATGATGTGCCCTCAGTTATTCATAAACTATAAGTTGAAGTCAGTTGCTCATCTTCCTTGGAGACAGATGACATACAAGTTTCTTAATACCATCATCGATGATCTCTTTGCTTTTGTCATTAAAATGCCCTTGCTTCATCGACTATCTGTTTTCCGAGATGGTGAGCCATGAATATCGTATCTTTTTATGTTTATCTGGGTACCTTAATTTACTGTCTGCTGTGGGCCGGAACGTAATTATAGTCCTAAGTCACTGGAGAAACAAATACCAAATTGACTATTGTTTTAAAATAATTTTGTTGCATTATTATGATAAACAAGGACTCATTACACTCATTTCATGAGACTGGAAAAAAGAGGTCCTTTATATTTGGTGACGGATGACAAAGCAGTGCATCAATGCTTCAGCTTTATTGTCGTCATGTCACCAACCTAGGGTATTAACTTTATTTGAAACTTATTAATATGATATTACTACATTTGCAGTAGCTACTGGATATCTTCTTTGCGGGCTTGACTGGTCATTGACTTTCTTCTTTTTTTCCCCCTTTTTGTCCCTTGTCTCCTGCCCCATCCAGATGTTATCTTTCTGATATATTTGTATCAGAGGTGGGTCTATCCAGTTGACAAGAAGCGTGTGAATGAATTTGGTTTCGGTGGTGAAGATGACCAGATCACAGATGGTACTGACTCTGCAGCAGCTACAGCAGCTGTGAGGGCTGATGAAAAGAAGACCAACTGAGCAGGTTTACATATATGAACAGCACTGTAAAATTGAAGTAGGATCCACACTATCTTGCACAAGGGTTTCCTTTAGATGAATATCATTTCTTATGCACAATTTCCTTTATTCCTAAGGTATTTAAGGTTATTTTTGGCCATCCCCGCCTCGAAAAGGCAAAATTTTTATGGCCAAGCAGGATTAGAACTATTTGGACATCTTTAGTTTTTGTGTACTTTATATATCTGGGGATAGAGAATGGTAAAATGAATTTTGGTCGCAATAAACTTTTTTGTTTCTGTGTATCAAGTGATGAACTGTCTCAAACTACATTGCTTATTATGCTTGGCATACATTGTTAGTCCATTTAAGCTATTGTGCGTATTATGGATAATCCAGATTAGACTCTTGACACAATTAATCAGGGACAGCGAGTTAAAAGCTCGTAGGCTTCCTGAATAGAAGAACCTCATGTCTGAAAGGAGATTGCTCCCGAATATGTAGACTGATCATAAGTCTTGCATGATCCTTTGTGAATGTGAGAGGCAAAGCTAGAAACATCTAGTGGGCTTTAAACTGGTTAAGAATGTGGTTGTACTGTCCTTTGGGCTTTGTATGTCAGTAGGTTATAAGTTCCTTCTGTTATTTTGAAACTTTAGTCTTCCCTTGCAGATTGTTAGCCCATGTTACAGAAAAAGAGGGTGGTTTCTGATTCAGGAGCTTGTGTTGCTAACTAATATTGTCTTTAGTAGCCCAAGAGTGTGATGTGCAGAAAATCATCCACTGGTGATGGTTGCATTTCCAATGTATCCTGAGCATTCTTCACTGGTATGAGATCAAAACTCTTCTAGTAATCTGTAACTTTTCCTGGTGATGGTTTTCTGTATTAGTTAATACTCGACTGGATCTACTCTCCCGTCTGAGTTGATGTGTCTAAGAATTGTAGTTGGTTGATCAAATGTTAAAGGTTATGTAATTGCACGCTAGTTGCTGCTGGTGAATATATCATGCTTTTGCTGTAGGTATTAGGACCAGTATCAGCAACAGCTGATTCTGATATGGAGATAAAAGACTCTAAAAGAGCACCATACCGTCATAACATTTGCTACACTGGATGGTGTTTCATTCTGCTCACTGTAGAACCTTATTTGACTATATTGGTATTGGTAGAACTGTTGAATTAGCAGTATTGATATCAGTACAGGCAGGATCCTCATATTTGGTTGATCTGGAATGATAAAGAACACGGGTAGAACTATGAATTGAACTTTTTTCCCCTTTTATTGCTTTCCTCTCTTCCAAAGAAAATCAGGGCTAAGTTGTCAGATATGGACCGTTCCATGTCAATTCATATCATTATCATATTGAGAAATCATATTGAAATTTGTGGTAGCGAATACAGAATCGGGTATTCTGCATTCAGTCACACCATACACATTCAGGCTTAACTAATTTTGTCTTCAATACTGGTATGGAAGAAACTATCTTCTCTTGGTGTAGATATCATTATGGTTTGCTCCATGGACAGTTCTACGCCCTTGCAGTCTACGAGTTTGAATATAAGGAAAATAAAGGTAGGGAAGTCCAAACAAAATAAAAAATTATATACATTTATAGTCACAGCCCAAGTCAATGTGAATGTGTTGGTGAACTTGGTTGCAGTTATTGTACCCACGAGGGGGGGGGGGGAGTTATGTTGCTGTCAAGTCTGTATTAAAATCATACAGAACGTAAAAAAAAATAACGAAGTTAAGTGGTAATAGAGATATTTTGCATTTTATGATTAATATACATATATGAGAGATGGAAGTTTCCGCTGTTCAGACGTTTTTCTGGCACACATGAAATTTCCGAACCCAGTTCCTCACTTTGCCTGGATTTGAGGCAAATATTATATTTGAATCGTATAACCTTCTAGCAGAGAAAAGCTCAACTGCAAACTAATTAATCGGTGACAAGTCTCTATAACCAAAAGCTTGAAGACCCCAAGAATCGTGACTGATCGTTCAACTATTTTAAAACGTGGCAATCATTTGCCACAATAAGGTGGTTCAGCTTTGGGTACCTACATAAAAATGATCATTCCACAACCAGGGGCTGTATGCAGACGTCAGAAAAATAAATCCATAATAGAGGCGAAGGGAAGGGCACAACCCACACAAATATTACGCCGACCAAAAGTAACCATAGATTGTAAATCTATTTTTATTACCAATAAATAAATAAACCTATTTTATTATTTCTTCGTCAAGTTAATTCTGAGATGTGGGGTGCAAAAATGGGGTCAAACGAAAACTCGGGAAAGACCTTTTTACCTGTAGAATGGCAAACGCAAAATTTTTAGTGTGATTGTTAGAACAAAAAAGGAGAGTCTATTAGGAAAATAGCAGATATCCTTTTCCTATTCTTTTCAAATGGATTTCACTTTTGACAAAATGAAGAAAGAGAAAAGAAAAAAAAAAAACCTAAGAGGGTGGGGGAATGTGAGCATCCTTCAATGAAATGGCAAAGCGTGACACCAAAATAGAAATTTTAAGCGGCAACAAACTAAAATTCGTAATTCCTAAGAAGGCATACATACATCATCTGATGCACCATCAAAGTTTTCCCTTTCGAATGTTACTACTGATCTAGTTTTTTAAGATCTGGAAAAGATCTAACAGGTCCATGTTTGTGTAGTATGAACTATATTCGAGTATGTTTACCAAAAAAACGTAAAGAGAACTACAGTCGAGTATTAGTATTTAAAGGACAACCCATCAAAGCAGCTCTTCTCACCATGTACGCTATTACTCCTGAACATGGCCGTCATTGGCTTCCTTGGAGTGTCCTGGAGTATAATTGGACATTAGTTGCGACATCAGGATTTCAAATTCCTTCTCCAGCTCAATCTCTTCTGCGTAATGCCTCTTCTTCATCTCAGCCTTTTTGGTCTCATGTGAAAGTATTAGCTTCTCTCTCTCCGCTTCAAATTCCCTTACCACCTCCTCCTGGGCATGAATGAATCTTTCAATCTCCTCATTCCTGAAAAGCAACAGTTTCTTACTGTCTGAATAAACAAAAACAATAAACTGGGCATCCTGTTTACACAGGCCAACCTGTGAAGTATAACCATTTTGGACATTGCGTTGCCATCACTAATTTACTGTAAGAGTTCTTGGACACTAGACCACCAATCTGGTTCGATGACCAGACAACATTCATTGAGTTGTCACTAATTTACTGAAGAGTTCTTGAACAGACGGCTAAAAGACCAATCTCGTTTGAGGAATAAACTGAACTATTGCATCTTTAGCGTGAAAGCATAAAATTGCAGATATTATATATATATAAGGTCATATAGTAGGATTCATCATTCCAAACGTAAGAGATATAAAACCACCATCAAAACCTGAGACTACTATTTTAAGGACAGAAAGCAACAAACCTTAGTTTCTGGTCCTCTTTGGATGTGGAATTCGCATTAGATTTCTTCACTTTTTGACGTTCTTCCTGTAGTCGTTCCTCAAACTCTTTCTCCTTGTCTACTGTAGATTGTTGAATAAATCTGATTTGATCCTTGAAAAATTTCTCTTGGTAGTCCATCTGGGGGGTTGGGGGGAATGTAAAACAATTTGAAAAGGTTTTTGAGTATTTTGACAATCTAGGAAAAGAATACTGACAAACATAGTCCCCGGTGTCCTAACATAATGCCAATTCTTTTTGAGTTGGGCTTAGTGAAAGCCCTGCATCTAATTGCAGAAGCACAGAATTAAATAAAAGCCAAGCATAACTGCAGAAAACTTGAAAAGCAACATTGAGGATTTATACAACTTATAACATACAAGCAGAATAAACGGGAAGGGGGGGTCATCAATGAAATGTTTCTCTTCTACACAGAGGGTGCATATTGCTATAGGACTAGTGTATAAACTTCTCAGAAATAAATAAAAACCAGCATGTAACTTGAAAAGAAAAATGGAAGCATGTTATAGTATTTAGAATGGTACTGTATCCGCAGGTAAACCTGTAAAAGCATTGACAAATATTTAAGATAATCTACGAAATAGCCTAGTGCTACCCTTTGGTAAGGACAGCACATCCAGCATAAAACACACATATTCCTGTCCACAAGGTGCAAGAGATTCAAAGGCTTCAAATAACTCTGCATTTTGCCAATCTAAAAGATTGGGGACTCTTTAAGAGGTTTTTTCTTTTTGGATGAATGAGATTGCTGAGGCTGATTGTAGTAAGTTCTGTTAAGCAAATCTTTAATGAGTTTGTGCCCCAAAAGAAAAAGACATATTCAGTAAGTTGCCAAGCAACTCGCCCCTAACCATGGAACAGACAACAAAGGCTACAAGCTTGATATGGGCGAGTCGAGCATACTGCATGTATTCATTTGCTTTCCGTGATTAACCCAATCATGAAGAAGGATAGTATCAGCAAAGTCTTTCATCAGCCTCCTGGTGTTTGGGCACGATAACTCAGATAGATCTTCCTCCAGTCCACAGCATCCATGCTGCTCTGGGCGATTCTCTAGGATGGACAAAAATGGCCTTATGCTCAAAGAAGTAAAATTCTAAGCAACACAGAACATTTTGTGTTCCCTTGGAAGTTAACCAGAAGCAAAACAATGCAGTTTTCTTTTCTTTATTGCTTGACAAGTTGACAGTTATTGGAAGCATAACATATTTGAAATGAGAAGGCAATAATGGATCTATCATCATATTAATTTTGCAAATTGAATAAAAAATAAAAAAAACGTCACAATATGGAGGCATTAAATCTGATTCCAGATTTTCTTCCCAACTCACAATACTTCATGCAACATTATAAAATACCTATAACCCCACACGCCCCAACCCCAAAAAAATCCCCCACGAAAAATATTATAAATAGCCATCTATAAGAAAATATGATACATTGACATCAGAATTGAACTAAAGAATTTAGCCCTCGACCACAGTTTACCTCAGACTACAGATATGTAACAAAAGAACAATATTTGATAACTATTCACAACTGGCATGTTTCCATGCTATCAGTTTTCCCTTCCCATGCATGACAGTTACTTTGCTCTTCAGTGTTGGTAAAGAACCAGACATGCAAACCTAAAATTTGTAGGAACTATAGAAAGAGTTAACATGATCATCCATTGTAACCTAAAGGTCGAGAGGCCAAGACATCAAAATCACAAAGGTAAGAACAAATTTATTGGCATAAATAATTTCAAAATGTTTCTTACTGAAGCAGGTCATGTTATATCAAGCAGTAGATATAGCTAATAAGCAACTGCTTGAATTGCAATGACGCATGTCAGACACAGAGCAAGGCAGCTGGTGCAGCTCAGAACTTCTATATGTATATACAACCACTGAATGGGCAACAACACGCAGTAAACACGTGTTGGACAGAATGTAGGAAAAATTACCTCTTCTTTGTTTTGTTCATGTTGCTCTTTGGTTCTCTGTCTCACTATACGATTATCTTCCATAGTCTTTCGCAGTTTCTGATTCAATACCTCAAATGATTCAGCTAAAACCTTTGAACGCCTTTGTTCTTTTGCCACCTTGTCTTTAAAATAAATCAACTGTTGATTATCTTCATTCATTTGCTTCATTGGACCCACAACCATTTCTTGGTAAGATCTTATTTCAAATTTCAGCTTCGACTTGCCTGATCAATTACATTCAATCAGAAAATAAATTGAAAATATGGGACTTGAAATAAAGAATTACAATGTATAACCAAAATCATATAAAACTTGGTATGATTTTGTGTTGAACAATAATGTTCAGGTGAATGGAAGAAACTCATAACCCAGACAATTAAAATCACTGCCTGATTTCCCTCAACAAACATACTGCATTGTACAAGCATACAACTGACTGAGAATACGTGATAGTTCAGCAGGTTGATAAGCAACATTACATACATTTGGAAGGTAAGGATCATAACTGTTAATTACTAAACAGCATATACAAGATAGTTCTGCAGGTCGGTAAGTATAGCCAAAATGCATCACCACTAACAGCTAAACATCACATACAACTGGCAGGTAAGGATCATAATAGTAAACTACTAAACTGCATATACAAGCCAAATGGCCCAAAAACTTGTGAGAAGAAACCACAGTTGCAGAGACAGGAAGTAATTCTAAAAAACCAGGCCATCTCCAATACAAATTAGGCAAGGGAAGAATCGCACCAGCACAGTGTTGGTTGAAAAGGTCCAGGTCTTGCTTGCAAGCCATAAAACCATAGAGCTGACGTTCCCCACCTGCAGAGAATAGCACCCGACGACGGTCCCAATCATCCCTATGTGTTCTTTGCTCAAGAAAATGTTCATCCAGGCGCTCCGCCTCCAAATAGCCAATCGCAGAGCTCTCAAATATCAACAAACTCATTCCTCTGTGCCCTTGTGGGCCATAGGAATGCCGAGCCTTCACTGCCGCATATGCACTGAAGTAATCAAGAAGTTCCTGATTGCCCATGCCTATCCACTGCCAATCAAGGAGGACACAATAATGAGTTTGCTTAAACACAATGTGATATGATGAAGGCCACAAATAGCCACGAGGATGATATAATGGTCAGTACCATGGAGTACACAGTAAACCGTCACAAAGGTGATACATAACAGTTTGACTATAGTATACTGCAGCATAAAATATTGTTTTAAACAACTAATACAAGATGAATACACCTAGAAGGTTCCGGAAAAGTGAAAACAACTAATTCCTTTAAATTAGTAATTTGGCAAAGCCATCCAGGATGACAAACTGTGACCAAGAAGTCAGGTTCAAGTTTCTAGAAACAGCCTCTCTGCAAAATGGAGGTAGCATACATTATGACCCTCCCCAGACTTCCTTGTCAATCACTGGGTACACACTCTTTTCCTTCAATTTTTTTTTTCAAGGGGGCAAAAAAAAAAACACCAAGATGGCACATCCTGTTAAAATTTTCATGCTAGTCCAAAAATATGCCGTGTGTGCAGACCAAGTGGAGCCCAAATTCTGTGGATTAGAAGTAAACCACAAGGTTCCTTGCCAGAATGCTAATTTTCAACCCGTAACCACCCTGGTCCACACATATATGAGGCCCAATTTCAGATGCCTAATAAAATGAAGGTAAATTTGGATCTATGTTTTGTAACATACACACTTCAGAAATTAGATTCATCTCAGCAGATTATGCTTAGAATCTCAATCTAGAATAGATATCATGCATTTGTTAAGGAGGTAGCCAAGCTGCAAAGAGAATATTGTGGAAGGACTACAGCTGATGGAAAATTGGATGCATACTTTTTCATTATCATCCTGCTCAAGTCTTGTGTTCATGATAATAACCATAGGTGGCCAGACTATTTCCTTGTCAGTAACTGTCTGTTTCAGGCCTTTCCATTTACCATAAGCTTCCCCAGATGGTATAACTGAAGTTCCCCTCCTATGCAGCTCCTCATCTAACAATTCAGCAAGCTGACGATGGAGCTTCACCCGATTCGCTCCTTTTGTCTTTGCATGAGTTATCAATGGCTGCAGGCCTCGATACCAGTCAATAGCACCTGGGCCATCTTTGCATGCTGGGCAGTGCCACTGCCTCATTGGCTCAGTAATTTGTTCATTCGTCAAACTATCCAAGGCATCAAAGAATTCCTTGAACCACTTGCTCTTCTTCAGTGTCTCATGGCTTTTCTGACTTTCATCAGAATCATAGCTATCACTTAGTATATCATCATCATCTTCTTCATCATCCACTGGCTCATCATCATCCTCATCCTCATTGACAAACCTATAGTCTTCTCCTCCAGCAGAACCCACATTAGTTTTAGGGATGTTATAATTTCCCAGGCAATCTTCTGAAGCCCCAAATTGTCCAACAGGCCTATTGGCCCAATTCCTCCCATGCATTAAGTGAGGAGGTGTGACGGCTGGTTGTCCCCATCCTCTATTAGATGAATTGGGTTTTGTGTTTCCTCTTCCAGCTGGTTTCAGTTCAGCAGCCTGGGTCTGCCATGCACCACCAGAATTTCTACCTGAACCACTATTATTAACCAGACCAAGCTTCTGTATTGTATCAGGCTGGCCCCAGGCTTTAGGTCCCCCAGTGCTCTGAGTTCCCCATGGCTTTGCAGAACCAGTTCCCGCTCTGTTCCTGGATTTCCTTGCACAAACCTCCCACTCACCATCTTGTGCACTATCCAGGCTGATGTCTGCCACATCCTGACTCAGTTGATCCACGTTGGGGCTGTTGTTACCAGGAATAGTGCCTCCATGTGGCTGCCCATGCTGAGTGCTCACACTTTTACCTTTCGGAGATGAACTAAAATTACCAGCTAAGGGTTTCTTGCTACCTCCCATGTCAGTTTTCTGGAGGACCTGCATTATTTGGTTTGAATATAAACTAGTCAAAAATTAATAGAACATCATGAAGAATAAAAAAATGTTAAGGAAGAGATACATGGGATCCATATTAATTAGATCACTAGGACACTCTACCAACAGCAGACCAGCTTTTATGCCACACGGCCCACACACAAAATGAGGAAAACAGTAACTGGGGAAGACATAAATGAGGAAAACATTAACTGGAGAATTTCCAAAAAGAAAACTCCCATGCTAAAAACTACATCATCAACTGATAAACAAAATAATAGTCTCTTCAACACAAGCATACAGAATAAAGTATATGCATATATATGACAATCACAGTGATTATTTTGAAGTGGAAGATCACCAGCAATAGTTAATGCTCGATCACATTCCACATCAATATCCTACTTTTGATTTTCCTAATCAGCAATTTGTTGCTGGTATATACTGTGCCTGTAGTCAAGTGAAGTGTAACAGAATAACACATGATAACACTGCCTGGCACACAAAAAATGTTCAGGATGTATTCGCAATTAAAAACAATCATGAGGTCATTTTCCACTAAAATTATTTACATGAATGAAACATGTAAAATGCTTAAACTTCAACCCAAAAAAAAAACCATTTCAAAGATGAAGGAGCAGAAAATAAACTGGATTTGAAAGTTTACAACCACCGATCACACAGAAACAGAATCGCGTTCTACAAAACTCTAATTTACACCAGAATCCACAGGATAATAAAAAGAATATCCATCCAGAGGCAAACAATAAAGTGCATCTATATTCCTACTGGCAAATCACATAACACTACAGCAAAGAAACAACTAACTATTTCATCAGATATTAAGGCTTGCCCACTTCACTTAATTATTTGTTTTCGTGTCAAGAAAAAAAAATCATGTCAAGTGCAGGAAATTCCATGAAATGTAAAGTTTGCAGATTATCTTAAAATCTACTTGAGTTATCTCCAAATCTCTATATGTGATTGAATCATCATAAGCTACATGAAAAGCATGGCCCTTCATCGCACGCGCATAGGGTGGGGGACCTCCAAAGTGAGGGGTCAGGAAAAGCTTAAAGTAGAAAATACCAGTCATTTGAGGTCAGATTGAGGCACAGATTTAGTGTAAAAAATCACTCCCTTGCAGCACGACATTGCAGTAACAAGTTGAGCAAGTTGGCTGAAGTAAGTTGCATAACTATCAGCAAGTTAAGCATAAAACCTTTTCTATTGAATATTTTAACTTCCATCACTGTGGAAATAAAGAAATACATACACCATCTTTGATAAAGTATATCTGTCAGAGTTGAACCACAAGAATCATCTTGTTTGGTCTTTAACCAGAACAAGATTGACATTCACTACAACCAACAACTACAACAAGGAGGAGAACTAAATGGGGTTGGCTAACAAGATTGACATTCACTGATCTGGGGAATTAGGGGGAAAGATAGGAGAACTCATATTTTGACCAATTACTTATTCAAACTACACAATACTCCCATCTAACATCTCAAAAAGATATGAATACAGCCTCATTTTCACAAGAAACAAATGGAAAAACAGAAAAGTAGAAAGTTCGGTATGGAAATTATTCTCAAGAACATTTAAAAAAAAAAATAAAAAAAAAAAAAACCCAGCATGGAATTCAAGTGATAAAAAGCATATTATCTATTATTGGTCAAGAAGACAGAAAAACATAAATATACTTACGGTGAATTCATCAGGTAACTTACATGGTGCCACAACCCGCAAAATCAATAACCATATAAATATCCACCCATACCTACTTTAACCATAGTAAACTATTTAATAGACCAAGAAAAGACAGAAAGAGAGAGAGATCCATTGCTCACGAGATTAACAACTCGATATTTTCTTAGAAATAAATAAATGAAAAGAAGCAAGAATTGTCATACTTGAGCCAAATGAAACATCGAATCCCTCGAAGAGCATGACAGACAAACACAGATTTTAATGCTAGGGTTTGGGTTTTCTTCGTCTGCCAATGAATGTCAATAATACATAGTGGACTTCATACACCTCAAATCAATGACAAAAATAAGCAAAGGTGCTGCGGATGATGACAATATTAGGCGTTATTAGAAATTACAACAAAATAATGATAACAATAGCATACAAACTAACAGTGAGAGGTAAAGCAACTAACAACCTTGCCTTTGTCTTGTTCTCTGAGAATCTGATCCTTCGAGAAGGATGTATCACTACTACCTGCGAGAAAGTAAAGTTAGAAATGGGAAGGGAAAAAAAAACTATGCAGAGAAATGTGTGTAAACAGAGAAATTTAGAGACGCGCGCGGACACAAAGACACAAGGCAATCTAGAAGTGAAGACAAAGCAAAGCATCAGATATGGAAAGAAGTAGTCTCATTTAGATACAGAGGAAGAAAAAAATCCGGGAGCGTAAGAGGAGACGAATCAAAATAATGGATTCCTCCGATAAAGAATAACTAACCAGAGAAGGCGGAGCAACGTTAAAACAACATACGCAAATTAACCATAATCACTGATTAAACGATCTACGGTTACATTCAGACACAGATCAAACAGACTCTCGCAAAATTATTCGAATCAGGAGAATAATAATAAGTAATTTCACACAACAGATTACTTCTCAAATCCATCCTCGTTCTTGATCGGGAAAAAACTACATAGTTTGAGATAAAAAGACATTCAAAGCAGGAGGAGAAAGGAACAGGAATAAAAAATGGAGAGAGACAAAGATACACAATGCAGCGTATGAAAACCTAGCAGTGAAATAATCTGAAAAAAAATATGATAAGAAGTTGACCTAGGTCGTTTCAACTTCAGCTCAGTCCGATCCTCACTGAAATCCTTCTCTGCCAGCGAAAGTAAGAAGAACCGATTCAGAGAAGTAAGAAAGCGACACTCATCTTCGTCGAAATGAAAAAATCAAATGTGGGTGAGAATGGAAAACCAAAAAAGCAAATGCAAAAGTAGCAGAAATGGTGTTCCGACAGAAACAGTGGCTTCGAAGAACGGACAGTAAATTAACCACTACTCAGGCAAAGAACAGCAACGAAAGCATGAAGCGGGTACTGCCTTAAATAGCTGCGCCACAATGGTAACAGGTGGGACCACGGACTTGAAATTTATATAATCCGATTAATATTTTACTTTTCTTGTAGGTGAAGTATCCCAAATTTCCATTTAATAATGCGAAGCGAAAAAGTAAATAGTATCCCAAATTTCCATTTAGAAGAACCAAAATGTCTTTTAAGTTATTTAATATATTATAGGGATAATTACTATTGTCTCCTTGCAGTTTGATTTTATTACTAATAAAATTCTATTCTTTATGAAATTACTGTTGCCCACTTTCCTTATATCGGTGTTAAGTAGCCTAAGTTTGAATATGTTAAAATTAAGAAATCAAAAGACAATGCTATTACATTTATAAAACCAGATTAAATGTCAATTTTACCCTAAACTTCATTTATTTTGAATTAATGAAATGGGCAGAATTCAAATCCGATTTGGTTTACCACGTTCATTAAATTTCATTTATTTTGAATTAAATAAATCGACAAAATCCAAATCTGATTTAGTTTCCTGCCTTTATAAGTTTCATTTATTTTGAATTAATGAAATGGGCAAAATCCAAATCCGATTTGGTTGACCGCCTTCACTAAGCTTCATTTATTTATTTTTGGTACAAATGTGTTTTATTAGCTGTATTTATTTTGAATTAAAGAAATGAGCAAAGCCCTATTTGGTTTCCACCTTCACTAAACTTCATTTATTTTGAATTAAAGAAATGAACAAAATTCAAATCCAATTTGGTTTCCCACCTTCACTTAAATTCATTTATTTTGAAAACATTTTAGATGATATTCAGTTTGCAATTTGAGTTGAATTCGATTTTCTTTCCTCTTCAGTTTATATTTGAGTTTTATTCAATCATTCTTTCTTTATTTGATGGGTTTTTTTTAGAATAAAACGGATTATATTTATTTTTTTCTCCACAGTTAATTAAGGGTACTATTGTTACTTGACAAAAGAATAAATAAGTAAAGAAATAAGTATAAGGGTATTTTGGGATTTTTTAAAAAAATATAAAGATGACACATCATTAGTAAACTAACGAAACTTAACGGTAGGAGGACAATAGTAATTGTAAACAAAGTTAAAGGTTGGTTTAATAATTTTGAAAAGTAAAAATGATACAATAGTAATAAAATCAAAATACGTGGGCCAATAGTAATTATCTCTATATTATATTATTATTATTTTTTTATATATATTTTATTGTAATCATATAATTAACTCTTAATGAACAATTATCTATTTTTAAAGCTATATATTAATACAATGTATTAAATAACTTAAGGAGTATTTTAGTTTTTTCACATTTGAAATTTGAATATACTTAACTGTGGCTAACATGTTAGTCTATTTGGGACCTACATGTAA
Organism: Hakea prostrata; assembly: GCF_041222555.1. Lineage (NCBI taxonomy): Eukaryota > Viridiplantae > Streptophyta > Magnoliopsida > Proteales > Proteaceae > Hakea > Hakea prostrata. The sequence continues at coordinate 5,306,114 of NC_142600.1, forward strand.
TATATTATATTAAATTTACCCAACATTAATTTATGATCCACTAAGGGGATTCACACATAAAAAAAACTCAAAAAAAAAAAAAAAAAAAAAGGAGGGAAGCACCTTTAGGTTGAGTAGAGTGTTAACAAAATTGTATAGACCCAAGCCAACCCAAATTAAACTTGTGTCGTAAGCCTAACACCGTTCGTTAAACCCAAAGAAGCAAGGTTCGGGTTTGCACCTCAAGCCAACTTGGCCTGCCTTATTCGACCCTATGTTAATGTAGTTAAATTAGAATTATATATAATTTTAGTTTGAGTTGTTATAATCAAGTACCCCACTAGTCACCTAAGGAATAGCATATTTTTGGCAAACACAAAATACATTCATAACAAAGAGATTAAGAGTTTAAATCTACATTGTGGATTACCAAAAAAAAAAAAAATCTACATGGTGTCACTAAACCATGTAATCCACATTTGTTTCGTTTGGCAATGTCTAGTTTTAAGGTTTAGGTTCTTGGATAGGATTAGGTTTAGGCTGGCCCGACCCAACCCAATCTAAAATATTACACCCCTAAAACACCGTCGACAACTAGAGCATGCATGTGCAGATACGCCTGAGAGAGAAGTTCGAGAGGATCACATTTTGATTCAAAACATATTATTGGTTGTCCTTCGATTAGAAGTTTGAGAGTACCACATTTGGTTGAAAGTATTATTGATTTTACTCTGATTTTAATTTAGAGAATGTCACATTTGGTTCAAAATATTATTGATTGTCCTCTAATTATTGCATCTGTCATATATCGATTTTTCCCATTTCCGGTAAGAGTTATATTGATTTATTATTCCTTTTGCTAAGAGTTATACCGATATTTTTCCTTTCGAGTAAGAGTCATATATCGATTTAAACATGGCTGTTTAGATCGGTATTGAGTCAAATATTGACCAATTTTCAAATTGATATCGATATTCAAATGGGTATCACCATATTTATATCATATATTAGCAATGGAAAGGATTCAAGTACTCTTGAATGAATATGTATACAAATTCAAAATCAGATTTTAGTTATCCATTTACAGCTCTATCTACATTCCTCATTAACAATAATAAAAGTGGTAATTTCACTTTCATGCATGGGGCAAAGGGCCAGAGGCAACCCCTGTAAACACTTTGTATGTAAAAAAAAAAAAAAAAAAAAATCATAGATTTTACAATGTATAAAAAATATGCATCCCTTGAAACCCAACTTGTATATGTCAATGGGAAAGAAGAAAAAATTCTAGCATTTTCTCGGATATTATTATTAGTATCCCTTTATTTAATAAAAATAAATAATGTAAGCAGAAAAACCATTAATTGAACCGAAAAGTATTTTATCCGGTAGAAAGATTATAATTTATGGGCTTGTCAAACGAATTGGGATTGGGAGAAACGCTTACATATAGGCTTCCCTCTATTCCTCTTAAATACATTTGTAGTCCCCTGTGCCTTTTGGACGTTGGTTGGGGATTTGATTGATTTGCAGACAAGTCAATGGAGTACCCCTCTATTGCAAGCGATGTTTTTTCCACAAGAAATAAAGGCCATCGTTGATTTTCTAGTATTATTTCAAAGTGCACAAGACTCTTGGGTATGAGATAAAACAAAACTATGAATGTTCACAGTTAAATTTGCCTATTGCCATTGTCTTTCATTGTCTAACATGCAAGGAAATATGACATCATCCTCTAATTCTCCTATGGGTGGAAATATATTTGAAAAATTCATATTCTTCGCAAAGTAAAGCAGCTTATTTGAAGAGCTTCACACGAAGCTCTTCCATCGAGTAAAACATTATTTGACTGGGGCGGTGTAATGCATCTTCTTATGAGTCTATTTGTCATGTACTGTTTTCTGGCACACATGCAAAAGAATGTTGAAAGTTTTCTCATCTTAGGCTAGACATTTCAGACTCTGTAGATACTTGTATCTTGATTGGATAGATTATGTACATAGCAAGTTCCAATCATTTGTGATGAATTGTCGCTAGCCCGACTTACTCAACTTTCGAGAGTAGTTGTGAACTTGGATTACCAGCAAACAATCCTTGCCCTTTTGTAGATTGTGCTCATTCTCCCGATTGGGCATGGCTTGATATGATTCATAAGATTATGCATCTATCTATGTTTTTTTTAGTACATTTTTAATATACTAGCACGTCCCAAATTATGTTTACTAAGTATATTTAACTTTATTTTTTTTTTCTTAACTATTAGTTATTTAACCTGTGGGGCCAAGATGTTTAGTTTGAATAGGGTTTGATGACAAGTTCCACCTCTTTTTGTAGTGGACAATTTTTTTTCTAACCTCTCAGTGTGTCGAGAGTCTATTCTAATTATGGTTTGATGGAAGAAAAAAAAGGAACTGATGAGAGCCATAAGAAAATTTTGAAAAATGACGGAAGAAAAAGTTGGTGGAGACATGTGAAATGTTGGGGAGTGCTTGGGCGAAAAAAAGAAATATACGTTAGGGATGGGGGCCATTGGAGTCAAAATAATAAAAAGAAAAAGTTAAAAACACCAATTAAAATACGAATCCACATAACCAAAAACTCAAAAGGTGGCTCAGCTTAGAAATTCTCTCTATCATGCAAGTTAGATTAATTAAAATATTTATATTTCATATAATTAAATTGTTTAATTTATTGAGACTCTAAAGAGAGGATTCAAACGGTCATAATATTGTGTATTTTTTTTACGTAAGACATGCAAGATCCTGTGTTATTTTCAGAGTTTTATGAGTCTTTGGTGTAGCCTGTAGATATCTTCTCCACCCAATCTGTCTGTTTTTCCATTCTCTTACACTCACATAATGCCTGACACAAATGATGGAGCATAAGTAAATTGGATGAAGAAAGTATGGATCCTGAGTCTTATGTGTTTTATGGATCCTTAGTCACTTAATCATTAGCTCAATGTTTAACTTGAAAAGCAATGTCATTCCAATAGATGATAAATTGGACATTTTGCACACCATAGTACTTGATTTTCGTGAGAGTGAACATAAGATTTTATTTCTATATTAAATTTTGCTTGAATAATTCACTTATAATTATAAAAAATGACAAAACTATTTGATTTTAATATGAATTAAGAGAAGCATCGATTATTATACACAGATGAAACTGTATATTTCCCCCCACTAATCCAACTATTCTCATATAAAATGTTAAGCATTTGTTAAGTCTTGCCATCTAGCCCTTGGTTATAAGAGGTCATTCTATAAAATACATGAAACGTTTCAGGAAGATTTTCTTCTCTCTCAAGAAAATAAAATGGAAAAACAAAAAGGGTGGGGGGAGGGGGCCAGGGCAGAAGGAAAGATCCGGGAAATTATATACTCATCTTTAATTATTACCAAGAGAGAGAGAGAAAGAGAGGAAAAAAGAAAGAAAAAAACCCGCTCATTTTTAATTAGGGCTATATAGAATGTTAAGCATTTGTTAAGAGGCCTTGATTAGAAGAGGCCATTCTAAAAAATACATGAAACGTTTAAGGAAGATTTTTTTCCCCCCAAAGAAAAAAGTGACAAGAGAGGGTGGAGGATGGGGGCGAGGGGCAGAAGGAAAGTTCCTCAAAACTATTTATTCATCTTTAATTATTACCAAGAAAGAGAGAGAGGGAAAAAGATGAAAAAATAAAAGAAACCCGCATAAGGAAACTTCCCCAAAACTATCTACTCTTCTTTAATTATTACCAAGAGAGAGAGAGAAAGAGATGAAAAAAGAAAAGAAACCCGCAGAAGGAAAGTTTCCCGAAACTATCTACTCATCTTTAATTATTATCAAGAGAGAGACAAAGAGATGAAAAAAGAAAAAGAAACAAAAAATTCATTTTTAATTAGGATTATATAGAATGTTAAGCATTTGTTAAGTCTTGCTATCTAGCCCTTGGTTATAATAGGCCATTCAGAAAAATACATGAAACATTTAAGAAAGATTTTCTTCTTCTCCAAAGAAAATAAAATGGAAAAACAGGAGTGGGTGGGGAGGGGGCCAGGGGCACAAGGAAAGATCCCTGAAACTATCTATTTCATCTTTAATTATTAGCGAGAGAGAAAGAAAGATAGGGGAAAAAAAGAAAGAAAGAAAAAAACCGCTCATTTTTAATTAGGGCGGTCCAATCTTTTTGTTTCCAACTGGTAAGGAAATCCAAAATCATGTAATTTTTGTACGTTAAATTTGACTTGTGCAACATAATTTAAACCCATATTCTTTTAATATATAAATTAGTGAAAATGAAAAACTCAAATCAAATAAAAAAATATATATAAGAATCACATCTCATCACGCCTAGAGTTTTTATTTTCTTTGTAAAAATATAAAAACAAAAATATCAAATGAAATAGTGAAGATTTAAAGACCTAATAAATGCGATGAGTCCACAATAAACATAGGTGGTATATATGATTTTGGATATTGGTGGGGTATACCACTTATATTTTTGTGTGGACTCGTCTCATTTGTTAGGTCTTCAAATCTTTAAAGAAGAAATGACGCGCACTCTTAGCAAGAAAATCAACAAACTCATTGCCAATCCCATGAATAAAGCTAAAAATAACTATATTAAATAGAAAACAAAGTTTTAAAATACCCAAAACTAAACTAGAGCGCTTCTAATGTAAAGAGGATTAGAGCCTTTGAAGAGCCAGAACGCCAATGAAATCTCACATTATGCATTCATTTTCCTCCTTTGTGTGACAAGTAATTCCAAAACCCATCAACAAAAATTTTAAAAAAGGGCAAGCTCGTGTGAAATGCGATGAGTTGGCATTTGACAAAGATCCCCCGACCCCTTTGAGACTCCATAACGTGTGATTTGAATATCTTGATTATCTACCATGAGTGATAGGCGGATTTCACATAAAACTTACCATCTTTAGCTTTATCTCAAATCCAAGAATCTAATGTATCAGAAGACAGATAGAAATAGAGAGTATAGCTTGAATTTCATTTGTAGAAAATAAAGATTGAAGCTAAAGTAAATTTCAAAGACGATTATCTCAATCAATAAGATCATATTATGGTATAATGACCAATCTACTCCAATTTAAACTCTTTCACACCCAACTCTCCCTTTGCCTATCTTCTACATACACCTCATCGGACCACCACCGCCGAAAACCACCCCAACCCTCTACACCACCTCACTATCTCCGCCGGAAAATCTCTCTCTCTCTTTGCGGTGAATTTGTTGGCCCACTCTCTAGCCCAGGAGGCCCGGTCTTTGTCAAGCAGGACCTGTTGCCCATTATCCACCTCATGCATTCAGGCTTTGTGTCTTTTCAATGATATCATGGTTACCAAAGAAGAAGAAAAAACTCATTCTTAACCATGGAATGCTTTTGGAATGAAAGGTTAGCAAAAAAATAAAAAAGCTTTTGGAATGAAGCATTCTTTTGCCTTTTCTTGGTAAAATGGAATGAAATGTGACAGCAAGAAAACTGGTCGTTTACTTCATGAAGCCCATGTAATCGGGATGAGAAGCTCACGGTTTCCATTCTAAATCATATAATTCACATGCATTGATGCATTGCGTTTAATACTTGTCATTCAGGCTGCGATGGCAAACTCTAAATTTAAAATCCCTTGGATTTCGAAAGTATGGTAAAAGTGTATCTAAAATATTCATTGCAAAATACATAAAATAAATGTAAATAATCGATAGTGTAAAATAATGAATGTAATACTTTTATATATGTTTTAAGTTGAAAGATTTAGATCTATATATTCTATAACTCCCTCACACCCATACAATTTCTTGTAATTCGTATATAAGATTATAGCACATGACAGTAAATTATACAATGGTCACAATTAAAACCCAATTAAAAACTGAATCTAATAAATCCCAAAATTAAGCCTCAAACAAAAAGAGAAACGGGCCAATGGTGGATTAGTAGAGCGGTTAAAAACCCAACCTCCCACTGGGAGGTCCTGGGTTTGCACCCATCCGGCGGCACCTATATTAGTAATATTCCCCCCACCCTATATATAAATTCTTCAGCCTAAAAAAAAAAAAAAAAAAAAACTCTTTCAGACTCTTTTTTGATTAATTATTTTTCAATCCTTTGTGTAGAAAACTAAATCTAAATCATTCTCAAATCACATTGGAAAAAATTAGACATTTTGATGAGTAAGGTCTGTGAAGGGTGTGATTTCAGCTAAGGTGACCACAGTTATTACAAGCTAAATGAAATAATAAGTTGACCATATCCTTAAAATAAAGCATCAGTGTAGATATGCAAAGCAGTCTCTAGATCACATCTAACAGAGTTCCTACACTAACATGACATCAATGAAGAAAGAGTCTTGTTTTAAGGTAGTCCTACTTATTACAGTCCAAATCTTACTACAATTACACATATTATAAAGAGTACCATGCTTCAAAATGACTCAATATTGAAAGAGAGATATACCTAAAACATGATGATGATGACCTTGTTCCTAACCATGGTTGGAGGTTTTAGAGGAGATGAACCCAAGAGACCCAAAATATTACCCTAGGGTTGCCTCAATGGTCTTGATTGCATCATTAGACTAGTGATCAGAGAATCAAAGAAAGAGAGAGAGAGAGAGATAAGAGAGAGATGGAGAGACACAGAAAGAGAGAGAGTGGGGGAAGGGGGAGGGAATCCTAGCTACAAGTCTCTGCTTACAAGTTAGTTTGAACTACTCCAAAGCCATCAATGGAGTTCTTCACAGGTCTGTGTGACTATGACAGGAGGTGAATGCCAAAAACAAGCATTAAGCCCTCCGCTAAACCTAGTTAGATCTGGCTAAAACTCCCATGAGTTCAGCCAAGACAACTGTACAGGACACAATTAATAATGCAATAGGGTGATTGAAAGTCTCTTTCCCTTTCCCTCAGGGAAGATGTGTTGTTGGTTACACAATGACTATATGAGAGTTAATGTGAAGTTTGAAAAGCATTTGAAAACCATGAGCAGAGTCACTCAAGTTTTGGTCAAGTTTTTCAAGAAAGTAAAAACTGAAAACAAAGACACCTAAGTCTCCAGAATTCATCATGTCAATGCTAAAGTCTAGGGCATCCCATGCCCCTTAATGTGTCAAGACTGCCTCTCTACATTTAGAGAGTGCTTAAGCTGAAGCCTTTTATGGTAAGGATACTTATCCAGTTGTCCTTTAGTTGATGAATTTACATCTCTGCAAAGCCTAAGTTAGAGAAAGTTGTGTTGCTTAGCCTTTCCAAGGCTAATTAGGTCAGAAGGAATGTCAATCTCTTCTGTTTCCAACTTAGCTCCCCAGATAGCTAGAGTTGGTGATGATGTGGTTTACTCATACTCTCTAGTCTTTTGGGTTCTTTGGTGGAACCACACAGACTTACAGGGCTGTCTCATAGCCCATCTTGATGAGCAAAATGCAAAATGAACTCGTTTTCACATGACATGCACTAAGGGAGGTGAAGGGTTCTCCTCCAAAGGTGGGCTTAGCCCTGATATAGGGCTAGCTTTTCTGACAAACCCATGGACCCAAACCTGGATTTGCATTTTAGAGAGAGAGATAAAAAGAGGAAAGAGAAAGAGATGAGATACAAGAGAGAACGAAAGAGAGATGGAAGAACCTCAAAACCATGGTTAAGCCGAAGGTTGTTCAGATGCAGTTGGAGTGAAGTGGGTAGGAACGAGTCTGTAGGGCTGAGGTAGTGTTGGGGCATGAACAGTAGTTGGAGCCGTAAGAGTACCCATGGTCACGCCTGTTGTGGAGTAAAACACACTGTTAAAGATATTAGTACCTCCCACATGATATGAACCCAAAAATAGATTTATGGAACAAGAAGTAGTGAAAAGGAAGACAAAATTTTACCAAAAAAAAAAAAAGAAAAGGAAGACAAACTAAGCCCTGCCATGACCACTGGGAGGACAGAATCTTCACCTTAATTTTGTGTATGCAACTATGCAAGCATCACATGGACCACCGACATATAAAAAAAGGAAAGCTGAAAACACTGTAGTTTGCAGCTTTTGCTGACTTCTTGTCCAACGCCAGGAATATGGAATCTTTGTCCTCCCATTGGTCATCGTGTAATATTATATTTCATAAAAGAGGAAATTTTCTTTGGTAAAGATAAAAAAGAAAGCTGGGCTAAGCGAAGAGTTGCAACAAACCTGCTTGAGAAGGTGGAGTGGGAGCGAGAGACATGGGTCCACCGTAGTGATGAGGGAAGCCGGCGGAGGTGATCGGAGGGTACTGGAACAGGTGGTGCGGGTACTGAACACCATATCCGTGGCCGCCCGTGTAGGCTGTAGGGGCAGTAGCACCTCCACCATTTCCCTGCCCGAACTGGAGATATGGGTAGAAAGCAGCGGCGGCGGCGGCAGCACCAGCACCGGTGAGCATTCCTCCTGGCCCTGCACCGTACAATGGGTACTGGGTTGCTGCACCTCCTCCTCCGAAAACACCATAGTAGCTCTGTAACAAACGAATAATAATCCAAACACGTCAGAAATTGCATACGTAATATTACATGACGTCATGGGAAATGCAAGGAAGGTGGAGTAGTTTGCAAAGTCGTCGTACATACCGTTGGATAGGTATAATCTGGTGAGTAAGAAGAATACCTGAAATTGGTAAAGACACAACAGAGAAAGATAATTAACAACAAGTGCAGTTCAGAATGCAATGCTTGAACGAGTTGCAGGTATGCCTTTTTGCGCATGCTTACTCGCGCATGCATGTCGCACGTGGTAAAGTTTGTTATGCATGTGTGCATGAGATGGCAAACACATGCATGAGGATGCTCACGTGAAGACAGTTGTAGGGTTGGTGGATATACATTATTTAATTACTTTCATGACATGCATATACATGATCAAATTTTCATGCATACATGATATATTTGCAGCTTAAATGTGATGATGAAATGCATGAATATGCGAATTTAATACGGGAATGTGAATGAACTGGCAAACCATGTGGAGATTCCTAAATATATGAATAATTTTTTTTGAATAAGGAAACAAAGCTTTATATATGTAGAACATACCCGTACACATTATAGGGAATGCCTTGCTGGATGGCATAATGAGGGAAGGTTGTTGTAGAAGGAAATGGTGTTCCTACCCCACCTTGAACGCCTGTGGGGAAAGAATTTATTACCCTAAAGTTCCTGCTTCCCCCTGACCAATCACAAAAGAACAGTCAAATTCTATACTCAATAACCACAAAAAAGGGAAAAAAAATACCTCAAAGAAAAATCAATGAAGCTTGAAGGTTAATCCAGTCAGGTGTGTTAGCAGAAATTTTGTCTCTGTTTACCTTTCCATTAATAGAGTGTCATCAAACTATTACTTAGATTGTAATAAGAATATTAATTAGCAATATGCATGCATGCATATATATTCATACAATTATAATTAGATGCATGGATAGATCATACATACATACATACATTATCCCTCTAATGCTAATGTGGTGCATCTGGGTGCTGTAAAATCATAATGTCCTCTTTGGGTTTGAAAGATCTGATCAAACCTACAATTCTAAAATGATATTCTATTTCTATCCTCTCTGGTGGGGAAGTAAGGATGGGTTCATCTTACAGATTAAAAAATCAAGGGGGTTAATTAATTTGTGAATTAATGAGGTAAATAAGAGTGGATATTATACATTAACGCTTAATTAGATCAAGAGAATTTGAAAGAGAGAAATGACAACAAATATACCATGTTTTGGTGTAGAAGGCCTGGATCTCTGAACCCCTAGAGAAGCAAGATTGCAGTTGGCCCTCCTCCCATCTATAACAGGAGCTGAATCCACACAAGCTCTCATGGCAGCTTCTGGTTCTTTAAAAGTTACCTGAAACAGAAATAACAGAAGAAGAGCAGAGAACAGTGAAATTTGTCAATATTCTTAACCATTATAATGTAAACGGTAAAAAGAAAAAGAGGGAAAAGTGGATCCTGATCCTTTTTTTCTTTTCTCGTCTTCCCCGTCTTCGATTATTTTGGATCTTAATTAATTCCTTCATGAAGAATACCAACTTTTAAATCTTTTGATATAAACAAAGATCGAGTTACGCAGTTTAAATCACATCAAAATAATGAAAAAAAAAAGAAAGAAAGAAAGAACCGAATATGAAAGAGATATACCAAATCAAGAAAAAGTAAGGAAAGGGAAGTGAATAACTCACAAATCCATAGCCTTTGGACCTTCCTGTGTTCTTATCTGTAATCACTACAGCTTCCAAAATCTCTCCAAACTGTTCAAAGTATTTCTTCATGGTCTCCTTCTGAGTTTCCCAAGCAAGTCCCCCAACAAACACTTTAGTGTAAGTGGTATCACCAAGCTGACCTGGGAGATTTGCTGCTGGAGTCATCTTCAACTATGAATCGAACTTCTCTATCTTTTTTTTCTCTTCTACTACTTCTTCTCCTCGTCGTCTGCTTGGAGGTTCTTTCCTACAAAATTAGCAGAAACTCCTGAATCAGAAACCTTGGCAATAAGCTGTCACTCACAATGATCAAAATGAAGAAAACCTACAAGATTAGGAGTATTTTCTCTAGATTAAGCTGTGAAATCTGGTCAGGAAGGAGAAGTATTGAAGATCAGAAGCCAATTAGGTTAGGGATCAAAGAGCGAGGGAAGAAGAAAAAAGAGAGAAGAGAGGAGAGAGGAGAGAGAGGAGAGAGAGAGAGAGAGAAGAGAGAGAATGGGAAAGCACAAGGTAGAAAAGAGAAAGGCCTTCACATTATACGGACATGTTTTTATATGACAGACTCTCAAGTCCCCACTCTTACATTATTAACGTCACTCATCGCTGTCACCCAATCCCACCATGCACCGAGAAGTGAAATGACCAAAAACCCTTTCTTTGTTTCCAAGAATTGCATAAGATACCCGAAATCAAGCCTTGCGCTAGTCAAAGTGGCAAAAACGGAACGTTGATTTTTCGACGACGGGAATTGTGGGAGCCCATGGAATCACTAGGAGGGTCAGCATTCAACATCTCGCAGATACCCCTTTAAATAAAAAAACAAGATAACAATAATAAATGGGCCCACTGTTTAGATCTTTCGTAGGTTTAAAATCAGGAACGTACGCCTCTTTCCGGAGAATTCTTCCAATCCAATCAGGGTAATTAGGTTTCCGATCAATCTTCATATTGTATAGGTTCCGTTGGATTGGAATATTGTGTTGGATGGCTATGATCTTCGGATCAGCACCGTATTTTGAGTAAAATGCAACACCATTGGACGGCTGTGATCGAGAATCGATCCCATACTTTTTAACTACGACGGAGAAAATCAATACAGGGAGACTACGAGGGTTAAAGGAGACTGGGAATGTTCGTTGACCTGTTGGCGGCGTTGCGCGGCAAAACATTGAAATTTAGTGGGAAGAGTTAATAAGTTAAAATCGTAAAGGGTGTTTTTCGACAATCGGAGATTTCAAGGAGGGTAATTTGGTAAGATGAGAAAAGATGAGCTGGTTTTTTGGATAATCATAATGACCAAACCTTTTTCTCTCTCTTCATCTAACAAGCAAAACAGACTTTTTCAGGGATGGAAGGCAGTCTTGTCTCTTTGATGCCTGCACCCTCAGCTGCGTCCACTTCGGCTCGGCTTAGCCTCAAGCTATCAAATGAATGGAGCCAAACTATGACAATAACCGGCTCACCTATGAGTGTAGCGCAAGCATAAATGTTCTGGCTTAGTGGACGAGTCGCCTCCACTTGGTCAATTCCTAATGATGTGAGTGATTCGATCCGGTTTAACCAGTCAGATAATTTTTCATAATTTAATCATTCTAATTGATATTCTACTGGTTCAACCGGTCTGTTCAACCGGAGATCAGCATGATTTTGGATTACCCAATCGTCCCTAAACTTTAAGGTCCCATGCCTCAAGATAAGTGGATTGGAGGGATGCGCATTGCGCACCCATCACCAAAACAAGAAATGTGGGGCTGTATTGGGCTGTCCTAAGCCTCAAGGCTGTGTTCGAACTTTATTAAAGGAAGGAATACTTGTAATGACAAAAATGCCCTAATTAACTTCTTAGGTCTTAGCTTCCAACATCTCTCTTTTCTGGTCAAAACTTCAAATTTTTCTCTTTTTTCCCCCAGAATGTTTTTCATTCATCATGAGCATGAAAGAAAACTAAGCAAAGCTCAAGCAACCACGAAGAGGAACATGATCAACTTGTTGGGCTTGAACCCGAGAGGATTTTTTTAACGGGAAACATTGAACCCCCTAAGAGCATATATAGGCCTAACCCATAAATTTAACTTGAATTGTTGGGTAGAGGATTTCAACTCTCATTTCATACCTCTATCACATGTTTATGAGGGAGAGTTCATCTTGAAGAATTATTTTTAAGTGGACTATAAGTGAGGGGAAGTAGAATTATGTCTTAAAAATATAATAGAAAAGTGTGAATGAAACACAATTTTTTACCCATGAAAGTAGATGAGCCCAACTCTCAAACCCTTGTTATATATTGCTCCAGCTCACTAGTTAGAAACAAAGCCGATAAATATCACTTATCTCTTTATTGGTTGATCAAATGACACTTTGACAAGTAGGATACTGACAATTACCTCTTCTTTTCCCTAATAAAGATGACACATTCTTCTTCTTCTTTTTATTTTTATTTTTTATTAACTTTCTTAATTAAATTGCACCTTTGTTATGAAGTTTTTTTTTTTTTTTTTAATTCCAAATTATGGTCAATTAAAATTTTTTTAGTGGCTAAAATTCAAACGACCCTCAATCACCCAAAATCCTTCATTCTCATATGTGATTCAAGATGGAGAGGTTTCTCCTAACAAGTTGTTAGAATTCTCATTCAAAAACAGATTGTTAGCATCAAACCTAAAAACTTAACTACACAATTGGACTGATTTGAAATCACCCAATGTCCAGATTTCAATGACGTGAGATTATTCTCAATTTGGCCCTAAAAAATTATTTTCAATTCAAATGATTGGATAAATTGACAGATATATAATTAAATTTACTAAATTCTTAGCCCACAAATGGCTAACATATATTCTATTTACATCAAGAAGGTTCTTCATTAACATTACATTTTTTTTATTAAAATAAGAGCAATAAAGAAGATAAACTTATCCTAATACTGATAAACAAGAGAAACAGACAACCCAATCTGACCCTTTCTATTATGTGGTTCTTGTACTTAGACAGAAGTGTGTAAAATATTAAATTAGTCTATAGAAAATGAAAGAAAATCTTATTTATGTATCCTATTGATTTTGACTACATTTAATTTAATTAATTCTTTTTGGTGTAACCCTTAACTACATTTAATTGATCATCCCTATTCAAAGACATGTACTATTTCTTTGGCTGATACATGGACACATTTCTATTCAATTGGTTGGTATTTTTGTAATTCACAGTTGAGTTTTCAATGGGCTGGTTGATTGAATAGGATTTTTAGCCGAAAAAAATTGATTGAATAGGATTTAAATAGCTATTTTAACATGAAGTAATAGTAGAACAAACAAACAATTTTGATTTTTTCACTCACGAGATAGAGAATTGTGCTCTCTCGATAACTTTTGATTACTCATACAAAAAAGCAACCTCAGAGAGCATTACCGAGGTGAATTATTAGAGATTCAAAAAAAGGAACACAATCACATGTAAAGAATCCTAACTTGTCAGCAACCACCAATGTAAGGGATGACTTGACTATTAATATTAGCTTGTACATGAACCCAAGATGTACAATAATTGATTGAACTGTTCTCAGGAAGAAATTATATATTTTGGGGGAAGTAGTGCTTTCTATGAGCTTGTTTCTCTATTCCCTCAATTAAATGCTGTATTTCCTTTTTCATGTTATGGGAAGTCAAGAAGAGAATAATGAAGATTTGATGGACCACACCGGGTTCATGGGCTAACCCATCAAGTTTCACACGTTTGACCCAGAAGGCCCATTGGCTTAACTATCAAGGTCCATGGGCCTGACTGTATGCCTCATATAGGCTAGCCCATAAAATATTTTTATTGGGTTAATTTTTTATTTTTTTGTGTGAAACTTATTGGGCTAAAATTGGTCCAGAAGGTTCTACATTCATGGGGAAGACTGGATATTTTTAACAAATATCTAAGTTCATTGAAAAATTGTGGTTTCCCAGTATTAGAAATATCCAAGAAGTTTAGAAAATATCTCCTACTTAAGGATATTCTCCACCAATGGATGTAGGATATTTATACAAATTCTAATCGAACGTTGAGGTGTCTATAAGTAGAAGTGGTCTCATAATTGGAACAAGACAGCAAAAGCGAGTCTCTTGTTCTTATTTTGGATCTAAAGTCTGTTCAAAGCTACTTTGCGCACACCCGGACTACATCCTTAGATAGTTGTTGTAGATACGTCTTTAGCACAGTAGTGGCAGCCTCATGTGTAGAGGCAGTAAATTCAAGTAAGTGATGCATTCAAACCTCTCTCTGCTTGTGGGCCCCAAAATGCTATGACTGACTGATGATGACAAAAAGAAAAAAAGTGGGGTAGGAATTGCATATTACTTAAATATAAAGTGGAGCTTTGCCCTTAATTAGTTCTGAGAGGATTCAAACTCGAACCTCCTACTTGAGACCACCTAAGTCATCACTTGGACTTTGTTGTATCCTGATTTACTTATAAGGAAGAACTGAAATCATAAGTATAATAGACTTTTAACAAGGATCCTTGCATATTATTTCTACTTTTTTGAGAAAACTACATGGATAAGTAGCTTCGCTAATGAGATATATAGAATGATGCATGGAACTTGTTACATTTGTATCAATTGCTGAATGTTGATGGGGTAGATATCATTTTGTGGCCCAGAAAATGCCCTCCGAGCTAGTATAGCATTCATAGCTTGTGTTGGATGGAAGGCATCCCAGAATACAAACTGGTTTCTGTCTGCACAGGGAATTGAAAAAGGAAGACATGTTATCTGTCCCAGGTTTAACCCAATTCCACAGCATCCACTGTTGAGCACAGTAAAACCTGCCATAAATGCCAAATACAGATCATTAATTAGCAAAGAACCCAAATCAGAGTTTAGAGAGTTGAAGGAAGCAGATGATAAGAATTAATGGATCTCACCATAAGTTGCAGGATTATTGAGGGTGTCACCCATTATTACAAAAGTGTTTCCATACAAAAACATGGCTCCAGGATGATTCGAGTTCAACTGATCAACGAGTGATCTCAGTCCCATGTTGAACAACCCAACGATTTGATTCACATTCTGAACGCATGTCCCTGGTGGTGCTCCGTGTGCTGCTAATTGGTTAGGAATGCAACCCAGTGGGCCTAGCCCTGATAGCACGAATTTCCTTAATCCCAAGCTGTGCAGGGCCTGCAAATTCAATTCAATGGAAAAGAAAAGAAAATGAAGGAGCTGAGATGCATGGAATGAATCATATCCAGGATATATAGAAATGAACCAACTAATTAATTAAGAAGATGAAGAACATTAATTACCAGAATCTGCCTGGCGTAGTTGTTGAGGAGAAGATTGGCGAATGCTGTAGGATTGTAATAGTAACTGGAGTTGTATAGGGAGGGCAAGAGGTAGTTGTTGATGTAGTCATTGTTCCCAATCACCATCACAGCAATAGATTTGGCCAAGTTTTGTGCCAAGTAAATTGGATTTATCTGAGCTCTCAACTGATTTAAGGTGTTCTCAAAATTAAGCACCTGTCTGTTTAAGCTAAAACGCTCTCCCTGCAATAAGAAGCATTTCAAAGGAGAATGTTCACCTTAAGAAATCTGTAATTAGAAGGAAAATTCACATAATTTTTATCCAAATATATAGAACAAACTCGGTTCCTTGGAGATTGATTTAGATCGCTTACCAAAAACTAATTCTATGTAATAATAATGACAAAGATAAAATGAAAAAGAAAAAAAGCCTTAAATCTTTGGTGGAACAAAAATTACACAAAAAATGAAATACTAATGATCTAGATTGCATGAGCCAAGTTCGGATTTTCTGTTAGTTAAGGTAGAGGTCTGTGCTCCGTTCATACTTCTCCATCACATATTATAGGTGAAGTTCACGTAGGCCCCACTAGGGGTTCTATAGTTGATTCATTTTTTCAGCACTTAGATGTAGGCTTCACTCTTAATATGTGATGAAGAAGTGTAAGGGACCGGGGAGCACAGATCTCAACCATGAAGGCCGGTAGAGGATCTAGACTTGTATTGGGTGATGACTAATTATGATTTTAATCCTGGATTAGCATCGGATGCGTTTATGCCGATCGGACCACTCCAATCCCTCGGTCCATGGGTTTGATACTCTTTCTATAGAATAGTATAGTAGGTAAGTGAGAATGAGAAATTACATAGTGTCGGCCAGTCTCATCAAGAATGCCAGCACCTGCTGAAGCATAATTCACTCCATAAAGAAGTCTTGTACCTGTTGTGGTAGGATCTGCATAGGCTGGGATAGCAGGGAGACCCATCATCTCTCCTGCAAACTCAAAGAAATCAAAGTCACCTACAGTTGATTTAGTGCATATGATCCAGAGAGAGAGAGAGAGAGAGCTCACCTAGCATATCCACCACAGTTTTTCCATTACTGAACCTCCCAGTGGGACCTTGAAAGAAATCGATCCCATAAGGGACATAGTTGGATTTGGCAATGGAAGTAAGGAAATTGTTGTTTCCAGTGTCAACGAGTGAGTCTCCAAAGACAAACATAGCAGGCACGAGTGGTGCTCCAAGAGCCACTCCAATTGACGAACACCAAAATATGAGAATCCACAACCATTGTTCCAGAGTCATGACCACCACTCTTGACCTTTCTCTTCTCATCCTTTAGATCTATCTATCTCTTCCTGTCTTTCGCAGTGTGGGTTTGTTAATATAGAGAAAGTGTGTGAGAAGGGTTGAAGAAGTGGTCACGATTTCAATCCGTAAGAGAAAGCTGATGAGACCCATGGATTCTTGCTTTCCTATGAGCTTTTCCAACAATTTCAGGATCTCAATCGATCACTCGCATGTACACGCGGTCCTCATGCGTTTTAAGGAAAAAGAAAAAGAGAACCTATAAATTTCACTCGGAATAACTTTTTACCTGGGAAATAAAAGTTTAAGTGTGAACTTAAATCTTACCCAAAAGAGAACCCGTGTGGATCAGGCGTTACAACCACAAATTATGTGGGGTCCATAAATAAAAAATAATAAAATATTAATAAAAGAAAAGAAGTAAACTTCATTACCTTAATTCTGTGGGTGTCCTGTAATTCGTGGTCAACAGCCATCAATGAGATAATCTGGACTTGAAGAGAACAGTGGAAGCTGGCATTTACTCAAATGTAACTTTCCGATATACTTACGGTTCTTCTTTTGGTTCTTAGGTTCATCTGACGTGTAAAGCTGACGGCCCAATAACATTTTAATTTTAGGGCCCTTTAGGCCTTAGGTTGCTTATTATGGGCTCAGGTCCATAAGTAGAAGTGTAGAACAGTCAATCAGATACTTATAATGGGCTGTGGACAAGTTGGCCCAAGCCCCGGTCCAGCAGCCTGGCCTAGAGAGTATTAGTAGAATTAGCTTTTGATATTCACTAATTAAGATCGATTAAACACTATATTAGATCACTGAACACTACATCTGATGTTTCTACCATGGTCGATCATGGCTCAGATAGGTCCACTGCCACTTGAGAGGAGTTATTATACCGGCCGGGACCGGAAGTTCCGACCGGGATCGATTCGGATATGTATGATCAAGATATAATCCACTTGGCCTACTGTTAATATTAGCGCATGGGGGCAATATGGAGATGATTAAGGATAGACAGCTATGTCTTGCCAGATAAAGTTAGTGAAACTTTCTTAGTTCATTGAATTTTAAGGGAAATCAAAATAAAGTGTGCTCTTCATGTTTTCCTGGAACACACTGGTAGTGATCCAAATCCCTCCACTACAGCGACACAACAGCGACCACTTTTATCACCTGTAAGAATCTATTAAATTCCGGGCACTTCAAGAGAGACCCACAATCCAGAACTTTCCTCAGTATAGCTTCTCTGATGTGATAAGCATATGGGTTAGATATTTGGATGTAAAGGGTTACAGTTCCTGAAAGAAGAAAGCTAATTTGATCAGCTTTCATGTTAAAGAGGGATATATATGGACTAATTTGGTGGCTTTCATTTGTTCCTGTTAATGTACATAGAAGTTCCTTCGATCTGATGAAATTGAAAAACTAATCCCTTCTGGATGTACACTCATTGCCTTCTTTCTGTAAAGTTCTCTTTTCTAGCTGCAGGAGCTTTTGTGTGTACAGTAAGCCATGCTTTTTCCAGGAAAATATGAAGAGCACTCAATCTTCTACATTGAGATGAAAGTGAAACATTGGGTGGCGAGTGTCATATCTTAACTACCATGACTACTCAATGCCCAGAAGAAAATCTTCCAGATTCTCTTCAAGTCTACTTCTAGGACCATATACATTGCACCTCCAAACCCTAAACCTTAATTATAACCTCTTTAAACACCTTACAACACCCTCCATCCTGGAAAATATGGTTGCTAAGGCACTCTCTCTCTCTTTCTCTGTGATGCCCCACCTCCCAACAAAAGGTCTAAATACAATGTACTAGACACGAATCACTTATCTAACATATCTCTCTCTCTGTGTGTGAGATAAGAAAGAAGGAAAATAAACCCTAATCAAACTACTATCGATCTGTATAGGTCATTTCACCTCCATGTCCCTCACTTGGGTGTCTGCTTCATATGCCAGTAGAATATCCACTTATATACCAAAGGCCCATGTATCATTTTTTCTTTTTTCTTTTTTTGGTAGAACGGAAGAGAAGCATTTCCCACTTAACAAGGAAACGATATTAATTTGCACCAACACTCTTGGCTTCAATAGGCTCAGTGCCCTCTTGGGTGTCACGATGAGTAGCCTTATCACCTCCGAAAACAACAACTTGGAGAAGAGTAGTTTCGAGATTGAATCTGATATGCTCTAGGTGAGACTAGGAAGACCTGTTGGAGAAAATGGAGAGAAGAAGATCGAACACTGCTGTCTTGCCAATTAATAAAGCCAATGCCACCTTCGTCAGTCATTTTAAATAAAAGAAGGAAAAGTGATGGATCTTATGTGGTTCAGAAATGCTTCTTAATGTCATTTCCATTGATGCTTTGCACATTCTATGGTCAGTGCATGATCGATAACATCTAGTGTTGCCTCTTTTCCTTCTATTCTCTCATTTCAACATTGCTGGCGAGATAGCTGGTCTCTGATGTGATAAGCACCAGAATTAGATGCAAGGATATGACCATTAATTTGATTAATTGTGAACATCAGTTTCAATTCCAACAGTTAAAAGGAAAATTAACGAATATACTGAAGGATTCAAATTACACACTTCAAGAAGTGGAGAATGACAAAATGTTTGAGCTAGCTAATCCTAGTGAGTGGCAAAGTCAAATATAGGCTGCTTCATCATACCATTATCATCTTCTCTTCTCCTACTAATTTCTTCGCTTCTTCAAACAATTAGAAGAGCCTTAAAGTTCCTAGCTTTATGCACATCGATATGCTTTTCCCAGGAAACTCGGCTACAATGAGAGGCAACTTGAGCATTGGATGGTGACTGTCATGTTTGACTTGAAGTACTCAAAAGTCCCTTGTCACCATTGAAGACTGTTGTCAACATTCTCTTCCTTTCAAGTTCACATCATAAACCCTACACCATAGTCCCTGTAACCACCTTATGACCACTGAAGGCCCGCCATTGTCAAGATTCTCTTCAAATTCACATACTACACCATATCAAGCTTTTGATGTTGGCTCTGTTAATACAGTCTCTCGATCTCATTAGTTGTTAGGTTGAAATCCATTAACTAGGAGTGTGATAGTTTTTTTTTTTACATATAATTTAAATACAATATGTGATTTCACCTCTGAATAAAAAAATTCAAACTTTTGACTAGAAATGCTGATCTTTTACCAAATGAACTAACCTCTCAAGGTCATATTAGGAAGAGTTTATTACTTTGATAATGCACCAGTTAATGTATAATTGACTTCATAATATTCTTCCTCATGTTGGCATACTCTTGTAAGGGGTTGAAATTTGTATCCAAAGAGTTAAAACGAAAAAAAGATTGAACTTATGAACAAAAGTCAAAAACTAATTCAAACTCACCCGTCAGCCACCCTATGCTTGTTCTTTGGAATCGTAACTCATAGACTTTGATCTGGGTCTTCAAACCCTCGGGTGATCCACTTGGAATAAAAACCTTGTGGAGTTCCCGTCTGTTGGTAAGTTGGTCGGCTAATACATTGACCTTTTTGTAGTTGAGCAAAGAATCAACTCCATGAGCCCCTACTCAAGTAAGTGAAAGGCTTTCCTCTCGCTTTGCTCGAGCACTTAACAAATCCTCTCGCTTTTAATAAAAATAAAAATAAAAAACGCTAAAGTCAAAAACTTCTTTTCCATCTCATTCTTGAGCCAAGTGAGAAATTGTTCCTCATATATCCAATAAAAGAAAAGAAAAGAGAGAGAGAGCAGCCTCTCTCATTTAACCTAAGCTTTTCTATAATAATCAAATCCAGTGTTTGGAATAAAATTTTGACCTGTATTTTTCTGAAATAGGGAATTCCAACTTGCAAGTTCTCTCTCTCTTACCTAAATGAAGAAGAAAAAAAAATCTCTCACTCACTATTTCACACATCCACACATAAACACACTCATTTTGTCTCTCTCTCTCTCTCTCTCTCTTTCTCTCACACACACACTATTATCCATAGAAATTTCATAATCTCACACACACAAACACAACCATTCTCTCTCTGTCTGTCACACACACTATTCTCCATAAATAGAAATTTCATTCTCTCACACACACAAGCACACCCATTCTCTCTCTCTCACTCTCTCATTCTCTCACTCTCTAGTATCATTTGGATTTCATGCACATTCTCAAATATCCTTTAGGATTATAATCACACCTACACACGCTTTAACTAGTGTCAATTGGGATTCCATAATCTCTCTTTCTAAATTAGGCTTTATAATAAAATACCAGAGTCAAATTGGTGGCGGGTAATTATACACTTAGGAAAAGCTCATGAAAAAGAGATCATATTGAGGAGGAAAGAGAATTAAAGTTGTGTTTCCCTATTAATAATGCTGACTAAACTAGCTAGTATGGGCTTGTAATACTCAAAAACACAAACAAAAGCTTTGTTTTCTTATTAATGTGGCAAGCTTCAACCGAATATTAATGTAGAATAGAAAACCCTAATGCCGCACTAAAAATATCATTATAAAAATTTAGACTGCATGCATTAGCGATAATAGCTAATTAAGTTCCCATAAAAAATAAAAACCCAGCGGGGAAAAAAAAAAAAAAAATGGGGGATTGTTAGGGGGGGTTAATTTTTGTGGGGGGAAAAAAAAAAAAAAAAAAAATTGGAAAAAAAAAAAGAAAAAAACAAAAAATTTTTTGGGGGGGTGTTGTTTCCTTTGGGTGAAAAAAGGACACAAAGCACATGTCATGGGAACATACAAAAGAGAATATATAGTAAACAAAACACGGCAACCGCCCAACACCCCCCAAACGGCCGGGGCGAGGCAAGACATAAAGAAGAAACACCCACGGCAGAGGAGGAACAAACAGCAAGATGACGGGAAGGCAAAAACGAGCACAAGAGACCGGCCACCCACGAACAAAGGAGCAACCAAGGCCGTGCGAGCAGGAACACCGGAAACCGACAGGAAGAGCACCAGACGCAAACAAAACAACGGGATCAGGAGAAACCCAAGATCACGAAAGATAACCAACCAAGTGAGCCGGGGGGAAGCCAAGCCGAACCGCCCGCAGAGCGACAGAGGGCCAGCACCCAGAAAGCGGGCACCAAGAAAAGACAAAACCCAGAGAGAACGACGAGCAAGGGACACCCGCCCAACAGATCCGAAAACCGAAAGACGAAGAGAGCACGCGACGGAACGAAACCAAACCAAGGACCCGAGAACGAAGATACGTGCACAAGAAAACCGCACGTGGAGTGCACGATGACAAACAAACACCGCATAAGACAAACGGGACGGCATGGCAAAAGTAAACCACCAACGAGCACGAAAAGGAACACACAAAAGCCGGAACGGACAGCGAGCCCGAGATGCCATAGGAGTGGCAAAGGACACACCACCGAGCACGATGAAGAAGACGGAGCAACGGATTGAGAGAGAAAAACCAAATCGGTAGTAGTGACCCAACCCAAAAAAAAGCAAGGGCCCCAAACCCATAGCAAAGACGACCCAAAGGGCAACGAAGGAGTGGAGAAATGTCATTATTCCCAGTAAGAACGATAACATCAACGTGAGAAGCAACACTAAGATAACGCATGATGATAAACAAAGAGAGAGCGCAAAAGACTACAGAACCCAAAACCAGAGAAAGCCAGAACCGACAAACCGGCACGAGGAGCGGAGACCAAAAGACGGTGAAGGACACACACGGGCCGACACACAAAAACCCGCGGTGGGCATAAACACAGGAGTGCAAAAACCAGAAGAAAGGCAGACACAAGGGCGAAAGGCCACATCACCGAGCAAACAAGAACCAACCGAATAGAACCCGGGAGACGGACTAAAGCCAAAGAAACAAACCCCGTGGGAAAGCCCGAGCAACAAGCAGCCAAGACGCAAGCCCACGGCCCAACGAAAACCAACACCCACAACACATGCGGTGGCGAGGAACCAAAGTCCAAGAGACACCGCCAAGGCACCACCCCAGGCGGCAACCAACCAGGAGACAAGGCCCAACACCGGCGAAGGAAGAGGGAAGCAACAAGGCAAGGAAGGAGAACCCCCGGCACGGAACCACCCAGGGGCATGGCAAAAGAGGAAGCACCATAGATGAACTAGTCATAATAGGCGACCAACAACCAAGAGAACCAACACGGGGGGAACCAGGACAACGGGAACCAACCACGGGGAACCACCAACAAGAGAACCAGAACAAAGGAGAACGAGTGGGCCGAGGGACACAAGGGGCGGAGTAGAAGAAGGAGAACCCACACAAAAATCAAACAGCCAGAGAAAGACCCACAAAAGAGCAACAGAACCCAACACAAAGCAGGAACCCAACCACAGGAGAGACAGAGACCACGAGACAAGCAGGAACAAAGCCCAGCAGAGAAGGACAACAAAGAGCCGAACCGCCGAGCAGAGAAAGAGACAAACCAGCGAGAGCAACCCGCCACGAGGAGCAAAACAGGCCCAACGACAGAAACAGAGGACAACCGAGGGGCCGAACCCACAAAAGAGCGAGAACCAAGGAGTGCAAGAAGAAATAGGAGATGAAGGAACCCGAAATAAGAGGAGACAATGATCAGATAAGAGGTCCACCCCAAAAGAACAACAACAAGACCAACGAACAAGAAGAAGACCCGAGGAAAAGGAAAATACCCCACAAAAAGACACACGGAAAGAAAACAGAGAGGAAGACAGAACCCCAGACGGCACAACCCCAGAAAACACAAGGAAGAGAGCGGGACAAACAAGAAGCAAGCACGAAGACAGGAAACAGGGAACCAAAGACCAAAGAGACACGAGGAGGATAAACAAAACAGAAAGGAGTGCCAAGCAAACGGAAGGTAAACGAAACAAGAAACGAAGAAGGAAGCCACCCAAAACAAAGGGGAGACAGAACAAAAACAAACAAGCAACAAAGAGTAAAAGGGTGGAGTATTCACTAAGAGAGTGAGTATTCTTCTTGTTAAGAAAATGCAAAGAAATGAATTCAAATTGGACGAGCTTACGGATGTGAGAAAACCCATCGACAAGATTTTCCCAGCTTTGGAGAACACAAAGCAACCAAGAACAGGAAAGGCAACCGCAACAAGCACGGAACCAAGCACGGGTGCCACCCACAACGCCAAGAACACAGGCGAACAATCACGAAAACCACGGCGCCAACCAGAAAAAATGAGCCAAAAGAAAATTCGGGTGCGAAGAGATACAAATGACATCAAGAAGACGGATAGGGAAGAAGGGCACGCGAAGAGGAAGGATGGACACGCCAGAACAAAGCGAGGAAACGCAAGAAAACAATGGGAAAGCAGAAAGTAAAACCACTTCAGAAAACAAGCGAAAACCACTGACAAACCCTCGTACGAAAAGCAAACGAGTGATGGCGTACCATGTGAAAGAAGTGACACTAACTGTCTTTTTCTTTCATTGTCTATGGGAACTATACAAAGAGAGATATATATAGTAAATCAAATACACGTGTCTAACTCAGTGTCCCTAACACCATTTACAGATTTACTCTTATCTTGTTGGTGAAAATCTGTTGTATTAAGTATAAAATATATTATATCATATCGTTGGAATCTTTCGAAGAGCTAATAAGAGCTCTTCAGTTTCCCAAGTTGAGATGAATAGGGACATCGTGAAAACCTTCAATTTTTATTTTTTATTTTTTTAATAACAAGAGCTTTCATTTTATTTCTAGATTTTCCCCCCTTTCATTTTCTATTAGAAGTGAAGGAAAAAATGCTAATGCAGAGCTGTTCTAGTGGTGAAACCAACACCTCTTAGAGTCTTAATGAAGAGGATGGTTCGACTCTTGTTGAGACATATTAATATTTCCATTGTTTTTTTTTGAGAAAAAATCCTCCCCAGCTTTTAAGACTTATCACCACAAGGCATACATTTAGTCATCTTGATGATATAAATTGTCTCAGTTAGGAACTCAACATGATATATTAAATATAAAATGGTAAAAACCAAATTTTACGACTTTGAAGCCTAATGTTTTCTTCTCTTTTTCTTTTGAAGATAGATTTAAATTTTTCATAAACAAGTGAGTGCAACCAAGTTGACTTGTCTGTCTATTAAAAAAAAAAAAAAGAAAAGAAAATATATACTTTAGCTTTTATTTTGAAAAACAAAAGAAGTGGGTGACATAAAAGTCACTTGTGGGAAGAAAAGTGGATGAAATTCTAGAAACTTTTTTAATATATAAATGGTGATGAGAATCAAGAACAAATTGATCTTTTTCTTGTGGAGGAATGATTTTTCTAAGGTTAATGATAATGATGGATAGTAATTGGATTGACTGTTCTTAATTTCTTTTTTTCTTTCAAAAATAAGAATAAAAAAATATACATTTTGTTGAAAAAAATCAACAAAACACATAATTAAGTTACTACTGCCCACCAAATTTGCTATTTCTATTTTGTGGAAAAGAAAATTTTATCTAATTACATGGTGGGAAATTAGGGAAGTGAACTTATGGCAAAAAGTAAAGATATGCGAGATTTGAATCCTTGATCAAGAGGAGGGGAGGAAGAAGGAAATGTCTTCATGCACAAGCTTTTAATCCAAATATTTTTTCCTAACATCATGATGATTTTTTTTCTTAAACCATTTTATTTTGAGCACAAGACGGGTTTAAACTCAAGTTTTCTAATGGGATTACTTTTTCCTATGGAAAGAATTGAGAAATTTTGAACACTTACAAGACAACTCTTATAATCTGAAGATGTTTACACTTTTTTTAGTTGCACAGTGAAGCAAAGACAAATGAGGTGAAATTTTTTAAACAGAACAGACACTTTAACTGGCAATCATGATATCTTTGGCATTGAATTTCATAATGAGAGTGTAATAATCTCTATTTATTTTGATGCATTTGAGAATTGTTCAATCGTTGGAGGCCTTTGGATTCTTACAAAACGAGCATCAAATGTGGGCAGACTCTATGGTCGGGAAGCCACCTCTGGTGGTTAAGTCAATAAGAGCACCACCACAAAGCTCTAACGAGTTGCAGAGCTTAATTGAAGAATTAAATAGAGGAAACGATTTAATTACCTTTTTTGTGTGTGTTATGCTTTGATTTATATAGGGTTTATCTCTCATTGCCTACTGTTGGATCAATTCATAAGTCCTATTTGTAGTTGTTCGATCGTAAGATTTTTCTCCCTCAATCTGAGTTAATTACAGTTCCAGTTCCCATGTGGAGTACGATTGTCAATCTCGAACTTGACAGGATTGTGTTTCTTCTTATAACCGTCGAGTTCCTTCGTACTCAAGGTACCTTTGGGTTTACTTCTAAAACCAATCCCGACTGAGGTGACTTGACCCGATTGACTGTTATTTTATACTTTTCAACTTGTTAACATTAAAGGAAAATAAATGTGGAATAAAGAGAATCAGAGATGACCAAATATTAAAGTTAGTAATTTAAATACGTAAGGTAACTACAAAGGATTATGAGAATTCCTATTTCATGATATATAAATGAACTACGAAAATTTTCCTTCCGTTCTCTACAACCAAACGAAGTCTTAAAGTTAAAAGGGAAATAGATGAAGAGCAGAAAAGATAAAAAGAACCGTCGGATCTGTATCCGATAAATTAGGAATCGGGTTGGTTTGGTGATAGACACTGACGATAAATCGGTGACAAGAAAGGTTTCAAACCCACCCATCCTCTCCATAACATTTGTGGCCGACACGCTATGGTTGCCCCCAAAAACTCGGCTTTTGGCGGCCGCGAAAATCGCCACTCTCAAAAGAAGATTTCCAGGTCCCAATCACCACGGACACAAATAGGTAAAATGGGTTGGGAAAAAGTTGGAATCAACCTTCTTGTCATCACTTTTACCATGTGGAGGGCACGAATACATAATGGTGAATTCAAGTGACAACAAAACCCAGAACCTATCTCTTTCTAGAACATGGATCTATCAAATCTATATTGAAAATTTACTGAAAAAAATATTCTTGAGAATAAGCGATGAAGAAACGAGATTAGATTACTCCAAATGATTTTTTGTTTTTGGTATCAGAGGTTCATCTAAGTCAGTTTGTGTACACTTCGATCCATGATCTTTCCACTGGGAAGTATAGATCTTATCATCTTACCACTCTACCAATCCTGCATTGACTAAAAATGAACTTTTTTGGATGGTTAGGACTATTGTCTTGATCAATAAATAAAATGTCACAGATGAAGAGAGGCATAATGGTCATTTTGTAAATCCTTATCTTCAGTATAGGCTAATAAGAAACAATCTCAATAGAAAAAAATAGTTGAATGATTTCATATGGGAGAACCTCAAATATATAAACAGCATACATCCCATGTTGTTAGGTAACTATGAACAATAAAAGAAAGATATAAAACATAGAAATACAGTACATGGAAATGTTTGTATGTAAATATAATATATGAAAATATTTGTATGGAAATGAATTAATAGAGAAACCTAATCAAGCCAAAATCAAATTAGGATATTGATGAAATGAAAGGATGAGATGGTATAGAAAGAATTCAAATGTAAAGAATGATGAATGGAAAGAATTCAAATGAGAGGATGAAATGATATGGAAATAATTCAAATGAGAGACAATTAGGGAAAAGATGAAAAATCCTCCTTATCATGCCTAATATAGGCTTTCATTAACTCTTGAATTGACGTAGGACAATAGGAGTGATGTGACTAACCCTTTATCCAAAAACAAAAAAAGACTTACCATGGATCTGGTTTTATCTTTTGCCTTGGAAGTTAACTTGTTTCATCCGCTTGTGTGGTGAACTCTCTTATCCTTGAGCCCTAGTTATGCGGTTCTTTTAACTTCATCATTTGGAGTTCTACTTAAGGTAGATATATGTACTATTCTCATACTTTTTCATCATATATTAGGAAAGGGACTCCAAGTGAGGTTCATTAGATCTCATCTCTGATTCAATTTGTCAGCACTTAATTAGATGTGAGTGACACCCCTAATATGTGGTGAAGAAATTTGAGAAAAACACTGGTCTTTACCCTAATGGCCACCTGGGTAAAGAATCAACACTCATCCCATTCAACCATTACCATCAAAAGTTATGAATGAAAAGACTCTGGCTTCACTAGACGAATAAACTCTTTCAAACTTGGCCATTGCAATCTTTGTCTCCCCATGCATCCTAAGTTTTCCTTAACACTAACAAGAGCTTAATATCTCTGCTGCCATTCTTCTCGACAACCTTGTCTGAACCATTTAGGTTGCAGGGAATTATCTATATATCCAGATTTCTCTGCGCGACAGAACCCTAATTGATTCCAATGCTTGGTGCAACCCTTGTAGGATTGATGCTTCTGGTCGCTGGACAAACAGGTGCACTCAAATTCCACAACTCATCATAACAGAAGTGAAAATTTTAATGTAAAAGAGAAATATTGATGCCCCTCTCACGCTACAGTCTACAAACAACAAAAGAAACTACCGACAATCTTACCAGCCGCTGCCACGTATCAACTGAAAATTCTCAAATATATTAGAAAAACTGTCAAAACAAGAAGCTTTAAAGCATATTGCAAATTTAATCTTAAAAAAAAATACCGGAGAAGTTGTCAAACTTCTCTTTTTCTCTCCGCACACTTTGGAAAGAAAGTGAAATCCAAAGTGAAAGAGAAGCAGTAATGAAATGGGACAGGCAAATTGCAAGCAGAAAGTGCCACTGAATCAGAAAGTGTGTTGGAGCCTTGCATATTATTTTATTATACATAAAGTAAGCTTGAGGTTTCAATAGCACTCCATTAGCCCTTTTTTTCTTTTTAAAATTCTTGAAACAGATTTGAATGGTTAATTTGAGAGCTTGACGGAAGTTGGCTGCAACTCAGGGAAGCTTTTCTCATCGTTTTTAATAAAATTTATGCTTAATTCACTTTGTTGCAGATAACACGTTGTGTGTGTCTCCCATTCTTGTATGGTATTCGTTTTCAAAGATTGACCACCTGCTCTAAACATTTTTTGCAAACAAACCCAGCACCAGATGGTGCAGATCTGCTGGACCTTCTCCTCAAACCAAGGTTAGCTTGCAGTGCCATTAATTCAAGGCTACTTTTTGCAGAAAACCTTTCTGGTATATACTATCAAGGTTTGGTGGAATCTTTTTTTGTGTGGGAGACCAGCTTTTTGGCATCCTTCGTTTGCGTTTAACCACAGAATAAGGGCTGACCTCCTAACAGTTGCTTGCACTAGCCATGACGATCTCACCATTCCTTTTCCCTTTTAACTTCAAAAGCTTAAACCACATCAATATTACCCCCGGCACCTTCCCTCCCTTCCATATTCGTTGGATATTTTCAGCATTAATAATAAGCATTTTCAATATATGTGAGCAACCTTGGTTTGGGGGGTCTGTTCTTGACCATACCTATTGTATATGTGAAAGGATAACCCTCTTATGGTTAGTGAAAAGATCAAATCTTCTTAATCATAATAAGAGCTTTAATTTGCAGGCAATCTAGTGCATGCATAAGGCATCTTTATACCTAATTCCATCTTATAATCCATAAATATTCTTCCATCATGACTTTTTTTAGGTTCTAAGAAGGGTAGGCCTTGTTTTTTAGTGAGTTTTTTAAAATGTAATTAGATGCATTATTGGATTATTTGTCTCATGTGTATTTGTTAAATCTTCCTTTGCAATATATCATGGTGAAGAAGACCTTTCAGAGCTTTCAATATGTCCAGTGAGAAGTTAAATGGTTAATGTCAACCCAGCAAAGAAGAAATGAAAATGATAATCCATGGGGTCATATGAACAGACTTGTCTCATTGTATGCTTCACTGTCTCCACATATCCATTGGTCTCCTTTCTTTTCTCCAGATAATCCTATAAAGTACTATAAGTTGGGACTAATCCTTTATTGATATCTTTTAACCAGCCATCTTTGACTCGTTTACTCACCTGCAAGAGAGAGAAAGCTAGTTAACAGCAGAAGATGGTTTACAGTATGTGAACCCGAAGCCACTAAAACTTTGACTCGTTTACTGTTTCAACAATTGGATTTGCACCCACCCATAACAAGGATATATCAGGCGCATGGGAGTAAATTAAATGGATTCATGGTTTCATTTCTGCCTACATTCTAGGTATAAATGGTTTCTGGTCTGGTCAACATTAAGCTGTATGTCACCCCTTGAAGATGACTGCAATGGAGACCTACCATGTTTCTATCTATATATGGGTGATGATCTATGACCTTGAGAAAGTTAAGAGACATGGGTTTATGGGTTGGGTTCTGTACGATTGGTGATAAATAATCTTATAGGTTCTCTCTGTGAACCTAACATGAGAACTTGGTTCCTTTATGGTCATCTCCTGTGCTACACTTTATATGAGATCTCCCATCATAGCTTGTTCAGCATTTCAAAATGGCTACAGTTTGATCACTATATGTTGTCCAACTTTATGATATCCTGTAAAAACTTACTAGTTTCGATCCAAATATATGTTGTGTTTAAGTAGCCTGAGTTGAAGGCCTACGTCGAAACTCACCTTTTCTGAGAACAAGCACCAAGAAAATACAAATTAATAGAATTGAAAACACAATGAAAAGAAAACAGAGATTTAATGTGGTTCATCTATCAACAATATGCATTAAATTCACCGGCAAAGAAGAAAACTTTAACTATGTAGAAGAAGAAAATAATGAAGTTCTGTGAACTTAATTGCTAGAACTGCATACAAAAACTCACTCAAAACCAACATCCTACATGCTGCATCCGAACCGATTATAGCTTCGGATAGTTTGGTTGGGGAGGGTTTAGCTATACTACTTGCCATGCAATGGGCAGTGACTGAAGGAATTGGCAGCGTGCATATTAGGTCGGATAATGCTACATTGGTAGATTGGCTCTAATGGCGGGTGCGGAAATGGTTTTGCTGAGGTGCAATCAATTGTAAGAGATATCAACTATGTAATACACCACTTTCATCGGTGTTCTTTTGTGTATTGTTTTAGAGAAGTGAACCTTGTTGCTCATTCTCTAGCTAGGAAGGCCTTGTCCCTTGGAGGCAGGACTACATGGCCATCTTCCACTCCTTGGCTCCTTGAACTATGTAATCAGGGTGCTTCGGCTATTGCCTTTGAATGAATGTTGGGTTACCCAAAAAAAAAAAAAAAAAACCTTTAAAGGGCCTGTTTGGTTACATGAATCTAGAGATTTTAAGGGCCTGTTTGGTTACAAGATTTATCCCTGTTTGGTTGTGAAAATCTCTAGATTCATGAAATCTAGAAATTCATCTTTTTACACTAAAAACATGAATCTATAGATTTATGGGTATGGGGTGAAATCCAGAAATTTCATGTCTACTATAAAAACGTTAAATATTTGTACATTCACAAAAATCACAGATGAAACCACAGATTTCGTTCCACATATTCAGTTAACCAAACAATTAATTTCATATATTAGGACTCCACAAATTTGAAATCTCTAGACTCATGTAACCAAATAGACCCTAAGGTAAATATCTCAAATCTCACATTGACCTAATAAAACAATAAGGTAAAGGGTCGATCCATCGAATTAGGTTGTACCATACCACACGGTAGAGCTTGGACCAATAGGTATGAATACCCCCACCAAAATACATCGATGTAAATCTATCTTCAAAATCAAATATAAGAATTCAAGTCACGACATAAGTCACATAACACCTTTGGTTCAACCAGTGACTACGAATTGGCCCCCCTTACTAATGGGGTTACACACCTTAGAAGCTAGAATCATTAAATTATACAATATTCTTAAAAAATTTTGAAAAAGATATCCCATGTATGGTTAACTATTTCTGGCGTAAGCTTCAAACCATTTTTTCCTAAAAGCCACTACTTCTACATTGGATCAGAATGCCAAACCGACGCAGCCTATTAGTTTGACCTGAAAAAGTAGCATTTATCCTAATCATACCATAAATATTGACTTTATGTTTTGTGGCCCTCAGATTTTTGGTGACAGAGCAATCAGAATACTCCGATTTTGATCGGTGTTACATGTATAGTCCACCAACGAACCAAGCCACCAACCACATCTCTTCTTTCTCTCACTCCACCATAGTGTTCTGCTTTCTTCTGCTTTCTTTTGCTTTCTTTTTCGTCTCCATAAATCTTTTACCCAGAAGAGATCTCTTTGTAATCTCAGGTAAAAGGGAGAATCGAATCTTGGTGAATCTGCTGATTCAGATGAGAAACAGTCAGAAATAGTTCTGCTTTCTTTTGTTTTTGAAGATGAATTTTGCCAAATGCCAATCGGATTCCATCTTGAATTCCACGTTTTAAGACCCTGTATATTATCAATATATTATTGTATTTGGGATAATTTTATATTATCAATGCGTAACTCAAGGGTCAATTTCTTACTCAATGGACAATAGCAGAGGCCAATACATGCCGATGTTTTGGCGAGGAGGAAATAGAGGGAGGTTTTAATCGGCTCTTGATGCCTGAATCTATGGCTATAAATAGGGAGCACCTCCTTTGTCTTGAATTCACCATAATCTAGACTCTAGAGCCCCTCTTCCTCTTTATGTTGTTTTCCCTTTGATAAGTCCATTCTCCTCTTAGTAATGGCAAGTAAGCATTAAATTCTCTCTGGGTTGTCAAAGTTACCATTTATTTCGCTTTAGTTGGCTTTTACCTTTTGGGTTTTGGGTTTCCCCAGAGACTGTTTTGTCCAAAACCAGAGCAATTTGGGTTTGGAATTGGAAGAATTGGAGGAAAGCAACAACAGTTACAGAGGAGAGGAGAGAAGAGAAGACTCAGAAGTGTATAGAGAAATGGATATTGAGACACAGAGATCCAAAGGTGAAACCATGTCTGTGCAGGACGAGGTTGCTGTGAACTGGAGAGGAAGACCCTGCAAAACTGACAAACATGGTGGAATGAGAGCTGCTGCCCTTGTTCTTGGTCTTTCTCTCTCTCTCTGTCTCTCTTGTCAGCATGCATTGCATATGCATTATATACTAGTCAACCTTATAAGTTTATAGTCATTACGCTGTCTTTGGCTCTAGCAAAAATCTCAGCTTAGCAACTAAAAGAAATGGCGAAAAAATGATTATCTTTTTATGGGGAATTGAATTAAGCTAGTCTTCGATTTATTTCATAATATTACTTAGTGGGTTTTACTGGCATGTCATGTCCTTCATTAGTTCATTGCACAGTTTCTTATTTGTTTATGTGAAATTTTGTCTTGTTTTCTGTTTGGATTTCTGAATGTTTCCTCCTGCTTTGAAGTTTGGTGATGCAACAATTGGGTTTGCTTTTTCAAGCAGTTCATAGAAATTTTAGTGTATTATTTATTTTTATTATTTTTTATAATTTATTTGAATGTTTAATTGATATCTTCTGTTTCATTTGTTTGCTAATGGTTGCTGATATGCTGATGGTTTTTTCTTTCCAGGACTCCAAACCTTTGAAATTATGGCTATTGCTGCTGTTGGGAACAATCTCATAACATATGTCATTAATGAGATGCACTTTTCTTTGTCAAAATCTGCAAACATAGTGACAAATTTTGTGGGGACTATCTTTCTCCTGTCTCTCTTGGGTGGATTTCTCGCAGATTCCTACCTTGGAAGCTTTTGGACCCTGGTTATCTTTGGCTTTGTGGAAATCTCTGTAAGTATCTCCAACTGTTTTTGGC
Organism: Hakea prostrata; assembly: GCF_041222555.1. Lineage (NCBI taxonomy): Eukaryota > Viridiplantae > Streptophyta > Magnoliopsida > Proteales > Proteaceae > Hakea > Hakea prostrata. Next base: position 5,339,590 of record NC_142600.1, read on the forward strand.
TTCTACCACTTTGATCTTTCCTACAGTATCTGATCTTTACAAATTATATAACTTATAACTTCAGCCAACACAATAAAAGGCTTATATAGAAAGAGAACTTAATATATAAGATAAAGTAGGAATTCATTAGTTCTCACTTTGATGGTGTTTGTGGTGAATACAGGGTTTTATCTTACTTTCAATTCAAGCCCATCTCCCTGTATTAAGGCCACCCCAGTGCAACATGATAGTAGAGCAATGTGAGCCAGCCAAGGGCTTCAAGGCCTTAATCTTCTTCACAGCACTCTATCTGGTGGCCTTAGGGAGTGGCTGCGTAAAGCCCAACATGATCTCTCATGGAGCTGATCAGTTCAAGAAGGAGGATCCAAAGCAATCCAAGAAGCTCTCTACATACTTCAATGCTGCCTACTTCGCTTTCTGCATTGGAGAGCTAATTGCACTCACTCTTCTTGTGTGGGTTCAGACTCGATCAGGGATGGATGTTGGGTTCGGACTCTCGGCTGCTGCCATGGCTTTGGGCGTGACAAGCTTGATATCTGGCACCTTATTCTACAGGAACAAACCCCCTTGTGGAAGCATTTTGACTCCAATTGCTCAAGTACTAGACTCTATCCCTTCATTGAGTGGCCACTTTATAGCTATCTTTCTCTATATTTTCTCAACAAAGTGGTCTATCTTTTTGGAGTTGTGCTTCTCCTTATTTGGAGAACATGTTTTGATGGGGAATTTTTGGGAGTGAAATCATTTCCTTACCCACATTCTGAAGAAGTCATAAAGTATACACAAACAGCATTTTTCTCATCCATGGTTGGCTTGTGCTGAACTTTCCTTTATTGTGGTGGAGGCCTTTTAACTTCTCTAGTGGTTTTTCTTGACAATGAAAATGTTTTCTAGTAGGCATCATGGATTTTACTTATTGCGTTTTTTGTTTACTTTTTGAACTTCAATAAGATCATAATGTTTGATATGATATTATTATTTCAGTAAAATGTTTCTTGATAAAGAGCTTTTTAAATTTTTTTTTTAAAAACCTAAATTTTGGAAAGACAGAGACATCTTTTTTGCAGAGTCATGATAGCATGTAAAGTTAGAATTGAAAAAGGATATCTGCCTGTGTATCAATCTAAGTAATTCTCCTACTCTCCCTCTTTATTTGACTTTAATATTTCTCTCTGCAGGTTTTTGTTGCTGCATTCTTGAAAAGGAAACAAATCTGCCCAGCTAATTCTGAGATGCTCCATGGAAGCCAGAGAAATGTAGTCAGCAGCAGAGTTTCTGCCTTGAACAATGCCAAGAATCCCCAACACACTGATAAGTTCAGGTCTGGATATTTTACCAATATCTTGTTAATTAGAATCTCATCTCTTGGTTACCCAAACAAATCAAATAAGACTGACAAACTGGGACTCCCAAGTCCTGGGGTGAAAGGGAAGGGAGGTTACAAAAATACTAGCAACTGATGTGTGTGTTTGTGTCCATTCATTTCTAACATGTCTTCAGTGTAAATTTCAGGTACTTGGACAAAGCCTGCATTAGAATCGAAGACGGGTCTCAAACTGAGGAAAGCCCTTGGAGATTATGCACTGTAGCCCAAGTTGAGCAAGTGAAAACAATCCTTTCTGTCATACCTATCTTTGCCTGCACCATTATATTCAACACCATTCTGGCTCAACTCCAGACATTTTCAGTTCAGCAAGGAAGTGCTATGGACACAAGGCTCACAACAAATTTCAAAATCCCACCAGCTTCACTTCAGTCTATTCCTTACATCATTCTCATATTTGTAGTTCCTCTTTATGAGAGTGCCTTTGTCCCACTTGCCAGAAAGTTTACAGGAAAGGATTCTGGAATCTCCCCTTTGCAACGAATTGGGGTTGGCCTTTTCTTCGGTACCTTCTCCATGATCTCAGCTGCCCTATTAGAGAACAAGAGAAGGAACTCAGCTGTGAATTCTAAAGAGATCCTCTCTATCTTCTGGATTGCTCCACAGTTTATCATCTTCGGAGTATCAGAGATGTTCACTGCAGTTGGTCTCATTGAATTTTTCTATACACAGTCCTTATCAGGGATGCAAGCATTTCTCACAGCCATAACTTACTGCTCATACTCATTTGGGTTCTACTTGAGCTCACTTCTTGTCTCTCTAGTGAACAAGATCACCTCAAATTCATCTGGTGGAGGATGGCTCAGTGACAATGATCTCAACAAAGATAGGCTAGACCTTTTCTACTGGGTTCTAGCTGCCCTTAGCTTTATTAACTTCTTTAATTATCTCTTTTGGTCAAGATGGTATTCTCCAAACCCATCTCTATCACCGACTCCACCACATGATTCATATGTTGAAGAATTTGAGCACCAAAGCTTCAGCTCTTCCAAGCGTGTTGCAGATGACAATATTAGATATTAAATAATGTTATCATCCTAATGTTTTCCCTCACTCTTCTCTCACCTCTTTCTTGACTCTTGTATAAAGAAAAGGATTAGAAGCACTTATAGATATACATACATAAAGGTAGTGAATGCCATGTTTGGTTTAGACCCACTTTATGGAACCCTTTTTATATATAAGCTTGTAAGTTGTAACCTTTAGACTTTCCTTCTTGCTTCCTTTTTTTCTCCTTTCTTTAATAATTAATATACAAGGTAGACCTTTTTGAGTGTCGAAATGTCTTATTCTACTTGATTCATTTCAAGGATCCAAAAGGAAGTTAGGTCAAATTCCATGTCCAAGATCCAAATGCATTTCACCATGAGTTGACATTCTGTAGCTAGTGTGGTGGGAAGTGTTGCTTTATACTTTGATTTGCGAAAAAAAAACTCTTTCTAAAGTTCATCTGCTATTATGATGTGATATATGTATTTGAAACATATGGAAGTCTCTACAACAATAGTATACTCTCTATTTTGCTTCCCAAAGGTTTTCTCTCTTTCTTGTTCATGTAGACCCTTCAGTGAGGAACCATGTACAGTATGGGCACAGGGGCCAGGCAGCCAGAATGAGATTCTGTTCCCATATAACTCTCAAAGCTTTCTCTCTTCTTTCCTTCTCAAGCCTTCAATTGATTGTGCTGTAACCCATAGTGGGGAAGATGCTTCTGGTTAATTCCTTCCTCAAACATTTAGCTTTCACAAGGGAACATGTCTCATACATGTTTTTCTCTTGAAGCTCTGCCACCAGGACCCAACACTAATGGCTGCAAACAATGTGTTTTCCATGATAGTGTTCACCGGCCACTATGTTGGCTAAAAGATTATCAGGGGGCCCAGATGACTACAATTCCTTCTGATGACATGCCAATGACAGTTCCTCGTTGCAAAATGGAGCCCATGCATGCCATGACAGGAATGCTTTGGTGCTCATTCACCCATAGAACCCCTTTGGCTTCTTCGAGGTTTGCTTTCCAAGTGTCAAACGTAGGAATGCTAATTTCGTCTGTTTCATTGATTCATAACTCATAAGAGTGGTTGGTTTGCCCTATCTTGGGCCGCCCCTCATTCTACCGTTGAGCTATGAAGTTGCTTTCACAGTAATGCTTGTGTGTGTATAAAGAGAAAGATAAATCTGAAAATTTATTTCATTTGTGTTTGGTGTACAACACAAGGGTATTCATAAGATCATTAAGATCACACATGTACACGTGTCTCTATAGTGTATGCGTTGGCTTTTCCGTTCTTTGCCAAAAGAATGATGGGCTAGTTTTGGTTCTTGGCCATAACACATAAACAAAAGCCAGATCTGAGGTTCAGTTGTTCTCGGCCCACCTACTAAGCCAGATCTGAGATTCATCTCGACTATACCCTCATGTGTTATATTTGTTCATATACATAAGGTTGGGGAATTGGGCTTCAAGGCAGTGACCCAACAGTTACTCTTTGCAGGCTGGGCTAACGTTAGCCCAACTCACACCAACACAGAGAGGTTTGGGCCAGACTCAGCCCAAGTAAAAGCCAAGACTAACCTAGGCCACTATAAGATTTTGGGCCTTAAAATAAAGACAAGTATTATTTATACATGAAAATAAGAACAACAACACTATGTGACAAGGGACTAATATCCAGTTCAGAAATGGACCATTCATTTTTTTGTAGATGTGTGACAATTGTCCCAACAGCACATCAAAAGGTTGAGATCCATTTACAAATCACAACATTTTTTCTTTTAATTTAATCACAACTATTTGGTGTGACTTATAAACGGATTTCAACCATTTGATGTGATGTTGGGACCAGCCATCACAAGATGGTGATGTTGGGACACATATGGGGATAGTGCGTGGTTGAGAACTACACCCAGGAAATTGATGGTTCATTTCCTTGTCATGAATGGATTGAATAAATTTCCGAGTGACAGAGACCAGGGAAAGTCTTTTCCGTAAAACCTAGGCCAATTGTAATGTCGTTTAAGAGTGTTAATGGGCCACACTAGCAATGGTGTGAAACTAGGCCCAGACTAACAAGCGTTCGAGTAAGAATCCAACGAAGTGTAACATCAAGCCCAAGCCAATAACAAAATGCACTCTAGCCCAGCCATTGAATTAATTCAGTTTATCTGGACTGGCCCAAGCCCAAGCCCAAGATTTTAAGGTCGTTATTTAAGAAACCAGTCCAGCCCATCCGAATTCCCAAGAGTGTAATCGTCGAACCAATTCATGGCGTAGCTCCTGCTCCGCCCCTAGATTCACGTGCATGGATTCTTCAAAACGCGTGATCGGAGAGGGGTTTTTTTTTTATTTTTTTAATTTCTTATTTTTTGTCGTGAGGGGGAAATAAGTAAAAAATTATATTAGATTTTGCAGTGTGACACTATAGGAATGAAAAGTATTATGTATAAAACCAGCTGGTAGAGACTGTTGCTAAATTCGACTAAGTTATAACTTCTTAGCAATTAGCACCCCAGGCTAGGAAGTCAGCATGACCATTACAACCCTTGGGATATAACGAAAACAAACATATTCAAGAGAATGAAAGCAACGAATGATGTCCTGGACTAAGCCATAACTTGACCAGTCGACATCGATGGCCTGGCCATTTATAGCCTTAATGGTGATGAGACAATCAAGAAGACAACCTGAGTAATACATGAGCAATATAAAGGTCTAAAATAGCAAATAGACAATCTCTAATAGCCTCAAACTCCATCGCAATAGCAAATAGACAAAAATAAAATTTTGATTGTGCTAGCACAAAACATCTTGTAGGATTCTAGATGACACAACTTCTACCAACGTGTTTTGAAGCAGGATCTTAAGCAACATCAAAAAAATACTCTTAAGCTAGTTCAAAGAGGAGTAACGCCTTTAGTACCAAAATGATGAGAATCGGATCTATAGAAGAAGTTGTATTCATCATGGCTCGTGACACTTGCCAAAAAATAATATTTCTCATGACAATTACAAAAAGGAATATATTCTCAGCGACAAACAACATATCACATATTTATATTCTCGAGTAATGACACACATGCACAAGCACATGTGATGTGTTTTTGAATTTCATATATATATAATTTTTATTTTTTTATATTTTTCTTTGAGTTGATTTTTAGATCAATTAATAATAATTATTAAAATATTTTATTAATTACTGTTGTGTGTATGAATTATAGTTACAAATTTAGACATCTTTCATGATTTAAATATCTAATGAATTGAATAGGCAAGAGTATTTTGGAGGGGAAAAATTGAACCATGTCTTGTGAATTCATGTTCAATTTATGATAATTATTTATTAATTAATATTGTATTTATGAATGATAGTTATACTTTTTGACATGTTTCAATGAATTGAATAGACAAGAATATTTATGAAAACAAAAACACTATCATGTATTTTACGTTTGTACTTTTATAATATGATACAAACATCATGCTTGCATCAATAGAGAAGATTACAATTTTATCATAAATATTCCTCATGACAAACAACATATAAAGCATTCATGTCCATATTTTATAATATGATACAAACATCATGCTTGCATCAATAGAGAAGATTACAATTTTATCATAAATATTCCTCATGACAAACAACATATAAAGCATTCATGTCCATATATTATATATAGAGGTCGTAGTCGTACTTGTATTATCGGAGAAGGGTGTCATTTTGTCATCGTGACATTCTTCTCTTCGTGGCACTTACCAAAAAAATTATTCCTCGAGACAAACTACATATCACTTACTTAATAGTCGTCATGCTTACGTCAGCATTCCTGTTGATAATTGAAAATTTTTTTTTCCGGTACATAAAACGGGACTAGAAACCTAAAGAAAGCAGCAAAAACAAATTGGTCATCTCTCTGCCTGAAGGATTTCCTCTAAACCAGGAGGAATATTCTGAAGGAATTGCGAAGGATTTTCCAAAGATGTCGACTTTTTTGCCATCCAATCAACAACAATGTTAGCATCTCTAGACACACGGTTAAGCCTGATGCTACGATTAATACCAATAAAGTCTCTAATAGCAAAAACTAACCTGGCTACCTTTTCTTGCACTATAGCACATGGCTTAAGCCAGTCTATTGCGTAAGCTGAATCTGATTCCACAATAAGAGGTTGAATACCTTTTTCAAAAGCTTGTCTTATATCTTCATAGATAACTTGCATTTAAGCTTCAAGTGTGCTTTCTTTTTCGACTCTGCGAACAAAGCACCCCATAAAACTTCCTTCTTAGTTTCGAAAAATCTCTCCTACTTGATTATATTCACCTTGGCGAGTAGATGCATCAACGTTGCACTTAAACCATCATACTTCTAGCCGCTTCCACCTTGTTATCCGTATTCTAGAAGATGAAACAATTCCAATATTCCTTTGGGAGTTCCAAATTGCCTCTATTTGATCGTGAAGCACACTTATAATGTCTTTTCCATTACCCGGTCTTGTTAATCAATTGTTGCAACTCTAAATAATGCTTCAACTCCTTAAGTCCAAGATATCTGTAGTGTCTATTTAATTTTTATTTTTTATGGATTAACGGGTCCTCATATAAGATGAGATGGAATATTAATCAACCAAAATTCGTTGCAAACACGCATTTTGTTGTTTCTAGGAATTTCTCCCAAGATGCTTTCTCTCGATGAAGTCTCAAACTTTGGTCAAAATCTATTCCAACAGAATTACTTAAATGTTCTTACAAGTGGATATTGAACATAAATGATAGTTATCATGCCACAGTAATTGAACATTTATTTAGCAATAAGTACATAGCTGAAATATATAAATAAATTTTCTATTTTGTGTTAATAAATATTTCTTAACCAATATTGTTAGATGTAGAAGTTAGTCGTAGTTGCAAATTCATCATGTCTAGTGATGACCATTAGTCATCAACCAAACAAAGAAAACAATTGATCTAATAAAAGTAAGTTTTAATTCTATCTATTTAAGAGCTTAGCCTGAGGATGAACATGAATAAGTTATCAATGAAGTGTGTATATAAAATTTATATTAAAGCCATAAATATTGTGAATTAATATTGTTGGTCTTGAAGACATGTTCTAGAGAGACATAAAAGTGGTGTTATCTTGTAAATTGCCTGAAAAAATAACTATCAACTTTCAATATGAAATAATTGTTCGTCGGTGCAACTAGAAGGATACAATTAAAGTGGTGAGTAGACGCAAAGTCATGTAGACCGAAAATTAAAGCGATGTCAGATAAAGCACTGTCTTTTTAATAATGTGTCCAACTGCATTACAGTTATATGTCATTTGGACTGTGACCGCTAATGCTCTTTATTAGTTGCAGAAAAAGCATCGTTTAAAAACAATCGAGGTTCATGGTTTTTTACAAGTCTAGATGCATTCATATTACCTTTTTTTTTGAGTTTACATTTTGTTTTTAATTTTATTTTAATTTTAACATACATACAATACATTTCTTCAACATTATCCCATCATGTAAATATTTTGCTCTTATTTGTGTTGAATATCTAATATATCAAGAGAAAAAAAATCACAATTAAAATATCATGCATTTATTCTTCTTCAACCATCCACATAATAATAATATGCTTTCAAAAGGAAACCAAAATCAATTATTCTTTATATATGTTCACCTATTTTTTGTTCAATGAGTTTAAAACTTTGCATCCTAACCATAATACTTGTATTAAGAGATATTATTCTTTACCAAAAAAGATGAAAAAGAGATATTATTTATCCATGACACATGTTTATTCACTCTTCAAAAACAGAACATATATAAAACTTCATATCACATTTATTGTGCATGATAGTGCTTTTTTCCATACGTTTTCATTAATATTTTTTTCTTTTTAATGAGTAGTGTATGAACTTGAGCATTTGCCCTCTCTCTTTCTCTCTCAATAATTTAATTTTTAATTGAATAAAAATAAATCTCATAAAGAGATCAACTTAGAGAAGAATCTCTTTTAAGATTACCTAATTTTAGAATAATTATGATATACATTCAATCATTAATACATATGTGATCCTTAGTCTTTATTTTAATATTCTTTTATACTATTTACCCACATTCTTCTATGCTATTTATGCTTACAATTCATTTCAATCACTTAGATGATAAAGAACCTATGTAACTTGAGTTTTCAATTTGTAAGATCTATATATATATTTTTAAGGAATAAGTTTTTGAATATCGTAATAGACAATGTAAGTCATATCCAGTACTTGTAAATGTATTATCATATTTAATATAGTTAATTATATTTTTCACTTTTAAATAATGATCTAACACGAGATTTGCATTTTCCACTGACAACTTTTTGTAACGAACACCTAACGATATTAAGGACATTAAATATGAACAGTCTTTGTCACGAGTCTCATCAATTAAGCATAAGATATATTATAATAAATTCAATTTTTTTTAATAAATAAGTACATTTCAAGTTGTAACCATTTATTCTTACTAAAAAAAGATAGTATTAAAATGACCGTAATTATTATTTTTTATTTTATAGAAGAATGATCATAATCTAGGTATTATAATCATGTTAAAGTATAACCTGTCAATTAACACTTTTTTAAAATTGATGGCATTGCATCATGCAGTGAAATTCCAAGAAGAATCTAGGGTTAATCATTTCTCATCCTATATTCGATGCATCTTTATGTTTTGTATTGTCAATAATGAAATGGGGATTGATAGATGACTAAACAATTTCTATAATTAGCCACCTAAGTAGCTAGCTAACATAACCTTATCTAAAAAGTAGATAACGAATAATTGAAATTCCAAAGGGTTGGTTTAGTTAAGCAAATACCAAATCTCATAGTATGTCGTTAAGATTGGAGAATTCCTCGAAACCAAGAGAGAAACTCTTCCCAACACCCCCAAGTTTGTGCTCTCCCGATAACTTTGCAACCACAAATTATGTAGGATTCATAAGTAAAAACTAATAAAATATATATTTAAAAAAAATAATCACTTTAATCCTGTGGGCGTTTCGTAATTTGTTATCAATAGCCGTCGAAGAGCACTCACGAGGGAGGAGATGATCTGGACTCCACCCCCACCCCGATATAAAACAACATGCGCGCGCGCCGTGTTGATTGAAAATGTGGAAACTGGGGAATAGAATAGGTAAAAAGTAAAACACAGAATGATGGCGTTGCCAAGAAGGCATGCAATGAGAATCTGAGATGACAACTAACTATCAAAAATCACATTTATAATCCAAAATGTGTACACTGCATATGATAATACGATATAGAGAAAACCACAAATCCAGAATATTCATGCATTTATCCGGTCCATGATGACTTGAGTCAACACGCTATGGACTCTGTCACTCACCCCTTGCTCTTCTCTTCTTCATCGTCTCCAGCTGGCTTAACGCGTCGTCGCTGATCACTCATAGTTTCAGAGACACACACGTAAACACCCCCGCCCACCAAGTAGATAGATGCCTAAATCTAGATGGTCTCTTTTCTCGTATGACCAAACTACCCACAGCCGCCACCCGTCTCTCTCTCTCTCTCTTCCTTTGTCTCTTAATTAACTTACCCACTTAATTTATTTCTTAATTCTTTGCATGCATGCGTATGAGTTACGACTGACGACTCTGTGTGTGTGAGTCTTGGTATTTATAAAGTTCTCTGCATGCATGTCTCTGCTTACTTACTATAAGAAAATAATTAAACCTACCAAACCAGTTGCACCTCACTTCATTCATATAATTATTATTTGTAATTACCCCTGGCGGATACGATACCGTGGTTATTATTATTTCATTTTATCAAGAAATCATGAATGTAAAATTAATAAATACGGAAAATGAAAGAAAAAAAAAAAACAGAAAAAACAAAAGAGAAGAAAAAAGAAAGAACATGAGGGCATTAATTATTTGAAGGGGTCAGTTTTGGGTAATTATGGACGCGACGAGATTGTCCTAGCGTACCATTTCAAAGTCATTTCAATCTATTCTCGGTTGGTCCCGCTCTCCAATTTTGCCAGCTATAACATCTCTTCGATGTCTACGTCCTATGCAAACCCACAACACTACAAAAACCCCAGAAATCCTTCTTTTCTATCTGCTTTTCTTCTTCTTCTTCTTCTTCGCTCCACATCACTCTCTCTCTTCCTTCCTGATGTCTCCAGCAGAAGAAAAAGCTAGTGTAGAGAGAACGAACCATGAAGAACCAGATTCGATATCAAAAGATGCTCCGAAGAAGCGGTCCGGCCAGTCAGAGATGCCATTCAGAGGAGTTCGTCGACGGAGTTGGGGTCGCTATGTCTCTGAGATTCGCTTACCAAAGAAGAAAACCAGAATCTGGCTCGGTTCATTCGTCTCGCCCGAGATGGCCGCACGTGCCTATGACTCCGCTGCCTTCTTCCTGAGAGGCAAATCGGCCACACTCAACTTCCCTGAGTCGGCCGGTTCGCTTCCTCAGCCGCTCTCGTCGTCACGAAAAGATATACAGTCCGCCGCTGCGAGAGCTGCTCTCGACCCGGTATCTAACGACGACACGATAAATCAGGTCCAACCTGGTTCTCGGTCCGGTTCTGATTCAAGCTGGGAGCAATGGTGGGGACAAGACGAAGAACTAGAGGATCTGTTTGGAGACGTGAAAGAGGCACCCCTCCATAGTCCGTTGAGGTTCGAATTAGATTCAATGGCTTCAGATTTCTTTTCGGGGGAAATTTTTGATCCAAACGGGTTCCTCGTGTCCTCTCATGATTCATGAAGAGCGGTCAGTGGGTTATTGCGGAAGCCAACTTACCAGATTGCCCTGCTAGAATGATTCGTATTACTCGTACAAGCCCCTAGTTGTAATAGCTGCTGGGTTCTAGATACTGGATATATATAATAGTAATAGGATTTTCATGGGTTTGGGGACTTTTTTATCTGATACCCAGAATGCCCTTATGAGGCTTTAATTATCCTGTTTGTTTTTTAATATAATGTATTAACTTGTTTTTAGGTTACCCTGCTACTGCTAAGCTGTAATGGGTTTGTGGATATATGTACTAGATAGATAATAGCCGTTCCCACTTCCCACTTCCCACTTCTCTTTGATCAGTTCTCAATTTTTAATTAATTAAGAGATCATAAAATAGCAAACTCAAGGGTGTTTGGGTAAATACAGTTCCGGAAACTTTCGTCTGTTGGTAATGAAATTAGGCTTGAATGCGCCTCTCCTCTCATGGAGCAATAATTCCTGGCGTTTTCAGGGACTAGTACTGATGGAACAAACTGACAAGGTGGTTGGGTGGGTTGGATCAGTGAGAGAGAGAGAGAGACGGGTATGAAATCAGCTGCAAATCCGTTTTAAATTGGAGATTGTATTAGCAAGCCTCTATCATCCTACATTCAAGGGAGGGGCGCTTATGTACTGACAAAGTGAATAAGTGCAAAGAAGTGGGAAAGGACTCCACTAAAGATGCCATTGAGACCAACATTTCAACTCCTATGTCCATCTCCAACAGTGAGAGCTGTAGAAGGGGCAAGGTTTGACATGTCGGCAAAATATTTACAGCCTATGACACGCAATATTTTGTCAATATATCGGCGACTAGTGGTAAGGTGTTGATAAAAATTCGACCCCTGGTTTTGGAGATATTTAGGCTTGTTTTTGCTTGAATCTTGTTGTGTAGCCTAATTTAAAGTCAATAAACACATTGAGAGCATTATTTTGGCCTACAACAATGCTTAATCTAAAATTTCTGATTGACACGTGCCTGGTTATATGCGGGCAAAACTGCAAGTTTGGAAACTCTTATAAACTAGTGTAAACATGTAAAGAGAACATAAATACACATCTATTGAAGAGAAGTACCACATTCTACAATTCATTATACAATTATGTTGAGTATGGCTCATGCTCCACATTTTGTTGTTGACGGACACTAGGTCCCACTCCCCAATGAGCGGGCGAGGATAGGGGGAGGCACCCTAGCGGGGGTGTGGGGGCAGTGCCCCGGAGTCTGTAAAGGTCCTATGCCACTTTGGCAAAAATCGAATGAAATTCTATTAAATATGGTGATTTTGACAATATATTGCCGAAAAATCGACTTTCCGTGATATATTGCAGACTTTTCGGTGATATATGACTATATGAGCGATTTTGGAATAAGTCGTTTCACTGGGGGGAGTCATGTCGCCCCCTAGCGACATGGTGATATATCGCCGACACATTGAACGTTGAGAAAGAGCAATTGCTCCAACAAGGGTATCACCAAATCAGCGGAGATTTTATCCTTAACTTCAAGTCTCCAACTTCAAGTCACTGAGAAGTAAGAAAAAAAATATTCGCAATTGCTCTCTTCATTGCTCATAGGTAATTGCTAGGCTCATTGCCTTTATTTGTTGCTCATTAATTGAGCCCTTTGGTTTGCTTTGTATGGGCTTGCCTTTTATGCTTTTGCATCATCTCTAGTTCCTCACATTTTCTTTTTTTGGTAATGAATTTATTTATTTATTTAAAGCAAAAGATAAATGTAAATAAGAGCATAATATTCTGCAGAGTTTGGATAAGCTCTCCATCAATGAGAACAATGTGCTTTCCTGACACTTTTGAACTACACATAATGATGGGGTTTATAAATATTACAAAAATCATAAGTAAAATTTTTGTGTGGGTCCAACCCTTATTGTATGGTTCAAAAAATGTTAGGAGAGCATATCATTCTTCCTTGACATGGAGCTGATCCAAAATAATTCCAACTCATACCTAGGTTCATTTTTGGAATAGGAGATTTTATATATTGGGGTTGGCGTATTACATAATATAAAGGAGGGGAGACGGTTTGCCCTTACCAAGGGGATTTGAACTCTTAACTTCCTAATTGGAAGTGTTGGTGTTTTTAAGGGTGGCTCAGCTGGTAAAACACCATCTTAATAAAGAAAAATGACACCAATCGTGCAATGAATGTCAATATTGTATTAGATGCAAAGGTGCATGAAATGAGTCTGGATCACCCCCAACAATCGAGGGAGTAGTATGCACTCTCTCGACACTTCTTTCACCACAAAATTGGGTTCGGCCCATGTGGGAACCATTGGTGGTCCCATCTCCAAATTTTCTTTTTTCATGATTATTCAGATGTGGGCCCCCCAAATGTATATGAGAAATTGAGAACCGTTATTCCCACACAAAAAAAAAAGATCTCCATGGAGTTGATTTGTGAATACTAGCACAGGCCAAGATCCAATCTACTTGATGGGCCCAAGACCATCTAAAGTTGAGGCCTGAAGAATGTGCAGGTGTCGGGTTTAGGGCCTAAATCTGAACCCACCGATTTTAACGAAGCCTTATTAATCAAGCAGCTCTTTTCAACCTTGCAGTCGATATCAACGGGAATTTTATCAGATCATCGGAAATGGACCATCCATTTCTCTTTGGATAGAGGACACATCTCCATCAGTCACATTTAAAGACAATGTAACCAAAGTATGGCTCGGTTCATTCATGTTGGCCGAGATGGCTGCACATGCCTATGACTTGGCTGCCTTCTTCTTGAGAGGCAAATCGGCCACGCTCAACTACCCCGAATCAGCCGGTTCACTCCCAAAACCGCTCTAGTGAAAAGATATACAGTTGGCCACTGTGAGAGCTGCTTTCGACCCGGTATTTAATGAGGACGGGACAAATCCGGTCCAACCTGGTTCTTGCTCTGGTTCTGAATCGAGTTGGGAGCAATGGTGGGGACAAGAGGACAAACTAGAGAACCTGTTTGTATACTTGAAAGAGGCACCCCAATAGGGCCCATGGGGTCCCCCCCCGTGTTTTGTTTTGGGATTTCCGACCGTTCCCCTCCTTCCCTGGATATAATAGTAATATACCTAAATTTTCATGGGTTTGGAGACTTTTTAATCATCGGGTGTTTGTTTTAATATTAAAAAAAAAATGTCATTGCTGTATCTAATGCTTTTATATATATATATAATATATATAAAAAAAAAAAATAAAACAACACATAATAAACAGTACCTACCCCGTCCGCCCATCATTTAAATACCAATAATGTTACATTGTTATTATTTATATTTATAAGGATAATTTAACAAGCATTAATTATTATTAATTTATCATTAATTAATCCCCCTCAATCTCTCGATATCCCCGACCCTCAACCCCAAAGCACCTCATATCCCCTCCTCTCAAACTCCGACTCTCCTCTAAATTACCGCACCTCTAAATCTCTCCGACCTCTCTCAACCCTCAAAGTCCGCCTCTATATCCCTCTCCCCTCGAACTCTCCTCGAACTCTCAAATCCCTCTCAACTCTCGAATCTCTCTCAATATCTTCCCCGATTTTCTCTTCATCTAATCCAAATTCCCAACCGATTATTGCGAATACCTCCATAGTTCGTAAAGTAAAACGAAGAGAAGCACCTTCCGTGAATCAGGTAAGAGCTCAAGTAAACCCGCAATCTTCTTGGTATATTATTGTTAACGCATGTCGGAAAAGCAACATAATGGGTGAGGTGGGTTGCCTCTACCCTCTCCTCTCAATTTGAAATTTGAATTTGATGTTCAGTTATATTCGAGGAATTATTGGGTTTCTATGTATTTGTTCTCTCATTGCGAAAGATAATCAAACCGAACGATGGTGAGAACCAACAATGGTGAGAAGAAGGAGATGGGGAAAAAGAAGATGGACGAAATGGCGGTTGAAGGCACATGCATAGCAAAGGATGTGCCAAGAAAATAAAGCGGCAGGCAAGGTATTAACCACCCGACCATTGTAGTGTGCTCACAGAATCAACCGTTGAAACAACAACTAAGAGATAGCCTTGAATTTTATAGAACCAAATGATCGAATGACGGATTCACAAACAGAAAACAACACTCCGATCCGGCATAACAACAACACAACACACACGAACAATCCCCAACCGAGAACAAACAAAGACAAAACAACCACACAGAACACAAGATAAAAACACGCCAAATTGATACCAAAACAACACCAAAAACCAACATTACACAAAAACAACCACCAAATTTTTTCTTTTCAAATTTATAGTTGCTTCAATTTTTCTCCTATATCCTCGGCATTTGCACGTATGTTTTTTACTAGTATATATATAAATTGCTATACCTAATGCAAGGGAGCATGAAATAATGATTTTTTTAAAAATTTTTTTGGGGGCAGAACTGATGAAATGATGATCACATATGCTGAAACCTACAAATGTATCGAACACGGAGGGGAAGTTAAATAAAAAAACCACGGGTCTCTATGGATTTGATTTGCAAATCCCGGCCCAGCCCATGGTCCTAATGCTTACATGGCCCAAGCCCATTTAAATTGAGACCTAAGACCGACATCGGAGTAGATTTTGTGAGTGATGATGTGTTCATCTTAAAGTTGGGTTGGGTTGGGCTGGGCTGGGCTTTAATACCAACTAATGGGGAAATAGAAAAGTATTTTGGTACGTGTCACCGGCGCTGGTGGCGTTTGTTATGTGTTTGTCGATTTCTTTTCTTCTTCAATTATTATTATTATTATTATTATTTTAAGGCCAGCTTGCATGTACCTTGACTACATCCTTATGGGAGACTCCTGGACAACAATCGCACCCACAACCTCTTCACCAAGAGGCGTGGGTCTTACCGTTGGAGCAACTCTTCATTAGCAAACTTTGTTGATTGTTGATGATGATCGTTGTGCCGTGTGATGGATTTTTAGATTCATCATCTGGTGGATGGGATGAGAAAATAAACCATGTTAACACTCTCACATCGATTTCTTCCTTTGATTATGGTTTTATCTGATTATATTTATTTTTCCGTATTTGTAACAAATTATTCATTTATAAGAGAAGAGGAAGTGGTGAAGGTGGTAAAAGGATCGAATTTTTAACTCAATCACTTCTTAACATGTTGATTTGGTAGGTTTTAAGACAAAATAATTTATTCTAATTTACTAAACCAAGTCTATACTTGGTCCAACTTCAAACCTGACCCTAATGTTGATGACCGGACATAATTGGTGTGGTCGATAGAGCGAGTCGATATTTATTATCCAAAGTCATATATTTTTTTTGGGTAAAGAAAGTCAATATTTTTTTTGTAATAAAAGTCAATATTAAGTAACTATCAAATTGACATTGAGCCAGTATTATGCATACCTTATGATAATGGAATATAATATAGTATATTTCACAATGTCACAAAGTTTCATATGACTTTTCTTGGAAATTTTATATTTTTTTATTAAACATGCAAGAATCTTTATACATAAAGGATGCTTAGGGATTAAGTTTCGTTTATGGGCCTACTTGCTTTCTTTTTTTACTTTTTATTTTACCATGCCTTAAAGAATTTGCCTAAACAAATGGCCAGAGCATCATTTATATCAGTAATTTTTGATTTTTAATCTTCTCTTGAAATCATTTATTTGAATTAATATTGGGGTTAAAAGTTAAAACACTTGTTTTTACCGTTGAAGCCTTTTGTGTGCTCATGTCAAATTATAAATTCATACATTAAAACATGACTTGTAGTTGTTTTTGACTTGCATACCAAAAAAAAAAAAAATACTTAGACTTCAGTAATTTAGATGTCTAACAAATGTTTGTGATATTTGATTCATTGTATGAATCATGCACAATAGCATGCAACTATGGCAAGTCAACTTCAAATATTAAATGATTTAATCGATAAGATTACCAACTCATCTACCAATTGCATTGCACAGTGGCAGCAAACCTAATTTAGCAAAGTTTATGAGAAAATGGTTTATTTATATATTTGAGTTTGAGTAATTATTGACAATAAATAATATAATTTCAAGATTTTCTGGGTGCAACTAACATAAGGTAATTTGGATTGGAAGATGTGTGAACCAATGAACCATGTCATTATTTACGGTGGTTCTTTCTAGGTGTTTTTATGTCTAGTGAGATATAACATTTCATCATTTGTTACATGACAGTACAAATGCTAGTCTAGGAGAAATTGATCATGAAGAAATAATCCTCCTTCTTGGTCAAGGGCGAAGTTCCGTCTATATTAATTATATAAAAGCTCCCCGAAGACGGGGCAGAGCCAGGATTGAATTTTGGGGGCCGAATATGCCTTGGCCAATGCGGGACCCACCGTGGGTCCCATCTCATAAAATTGTATTATATTTTAACATGTAAATTAAGTTGAAATTCTAAGCGAGATTTGAATTTCCATTAATAGAAATGAAATTTTAGAAAAAAATTTAAGGAATAAAAAAAAAAATCAATGATTATGATTAGATCTGATAAAATCTATGGTTGAATTCTAACGAGATTCAAATTGCTATATAGTAGAATCAAATTTTAAGAGAAAGAAATAACAACTAAATAAAAAAAATTTATACTTTATTAAATGAATATTAGAAAAATCGTGGTGATTGTGAGAGAGGGAGAGAGGAATAATTTGAGAAAGAGAGAGTGAATACTGATAACTGTGGAGAAGATTTCAAAAAAATTCCAATGTCTGCTAACTATTCAAATATTTTGTGAGACGTGTGAGAAAAAAATAGATAATAAATAGGAATAAAAGAGGAGATTCATTAAAGAATAAATAAGAATGAAAATATGAGAGAGAATATATGGAGAAATTCATAGATCGTGAGTTAGTTTTTAATTAGAATTTAACCGTTTATTCCTTAAAACTAGGGGTTTAATGATAACCATTTGATTATGATTAAGAATGACATTTGTACCCATCATTTATATCTTAGATTTTTATTTTTAATTTTAATTTTTGGAGGGGGCCAAATGGTGGTATTTCACACATAAAGTGAGAAAAATTAAGAAAATGGGTAGGTATTTTTAAATTTTCAAAAAATCCATGGCCCCCTCTGGTCCCTACCTGGCTCCGCCACTGCTTGAGTATATAGTCGTGGTCCGGCAAACTAGCCGGATGATCCTTAGGAAAAAAAAAACCCTTATTCTAACACATAGAATCTTGGCCAAGAAAGAAAAAAGAAAAATCATATAAAATCTCTTCATAAAAAAATGGAACCAAATTATTCACAATATCCTACATGCCTTTTTTTACCATGGTCGTGGAACTATAATATGTCAATGAAAAGAATATAAAGGTTACCCCGTTAGAAGACCACCAATAACATTATGGTTTAGTTGACAATAATCAACCTTGCCGATAATCCAAACGAAGAAAAAAAAATCGGTTTTCTTCATGATATATCTAATAATTATTTATTCCCCTAAAAAAGAAGTGTTGATTCTGAAAAAAACAAGAAAACCCGCTAATATAGGATAACTGGTAAAATCAGACTTTGTTTCAGACCTGCGTCATTATGGCAATCCTGTCGACCAAATCAGCCGTTGGATCAAGTCGATTGAAAATCAATGGTCGAAATCAAAATTCCAATCCGACGGTCAGCAGAACACCATGAGACTGAAGCAAAATAGGCAAAATTCCCACAATTGAGATTTGAATTGGCAGAAACGGTCGTCCAGGAACCGACTTCCCGAGATAGCTCCCGGCGTCCCGCTAACGTTCAAAACGGAATTTTGACTCTCTCCGTTCAAAATTTTAAATTTTACTCAAATTTAATGGAATTTGAAACCTCACACAAACCGCCTTTCCAGTTTCCATATGGACCATATTCCCACGAGAAATTTCCAAATTTTCGTTCCAAAAGAGAGGCAAAGCCGGCTTCTCGGGACTCGGGGATATGGCCCTGTAATTCGGTCTAAGTTCTATGGGTAAAATAGTCTACTTGCACGGAGTGAACTAGCGGCAAAGACTCCCCTCACCCTTCCTAATTTCCTATTGCCGAGATCGTTAAAAATCTGACGGTACATGACTCAAGGTTAATCTTGTCATTATACGTAAGAGCAGGCAACGAATCAACGATCTAACTTTACTTGAGAAAAGACTGAAATGGGTAAACACAGACGGATAAATTCAAAAGTTAACATTGGTACAAGACTTTTACTTAACTAATAAGTAGAGGCTATTATAGTAAATAGATAAGTGTTTTAATAATTTTTCTTTTATTAAAGCGTTAATGTCATATAAAGATAACGACTATTAGGGAAATACAGCTTTAAAAAGCCATATCCAAATAGAATTCTTATAAAATACCCATTTGGGAAACTGAGCGAAGCTTTCTCAGGAAGGGAACCCCCCCAAAGAGAATCCGCAAGAAAACCAAGAAAAAGAAATCATAGGGAGTGAGAAAAACTAACTAAGCAAACGCAACGCTTTATGGTCCACACATCTCTCTCTCTCTCTCTCTCTCTCTCTCTCTCTCTCTCTCCGATTCCAAAACTGTAACCCTAATTCTAACCTTTGAAGCCAATCTGTTTTTCCGCCTTCATCGAAATTTCGTCGTTTTTCCCTCGTGGTTCTAAAGAAACCCAAAGATCTCAAGATCCGCAACAAAGATCAAACTCACCCTGTTATATCAGATCCGGTGAAGATCGGCGTCCTAGAAACTAGATCTGAGGCACAGAAGCGTTGATCTTCGTCGTCGTCGTCGTTGAATCGATTACCATGGTTGTTAACGGCAGGCCTCTGAAGCGAATGAAGAGACGTGTTACGGCAGATCTCTACGACTTCCTCACCTTTCCTGCCTCCTCTACAGACGAGATCTCCGGTGACGGTTTTGCCGACGGGCCGTTCAGGTTGAACGTACGATCGTTCCTCTCGAAGCATGCACAGCTACCACCACCTTCCTCTTTGTTTCCGCACCTTCTCACATGGCAGATCGTGTTCCGGATCGGTGATTTGGTAGGCGGACCTGACTCATCTCCTGCCGTCGTCTCTCTCGACGTCGTCGAAGAGGACGTAACCAGATCCAGGTCCGTCTACTGCGATCAATGCCGTGTTGTTGGTGAGTATCGTTGGTGAATACTGAACCATAAAGCATAAAACCATGATTTCTGTCTTACATTCTCTCTAATCTCTTCACCGGGTTCCGGTGCCGGAATCTAATCCAAGTTCTAGACGGACATGCCTTGATATCAGGCTGACGTGGCGATATTTTGCATGTTTATCTCGCGATACATATACCTACCAGGGAACGGGGACCGTCCTTTCTTAATTGTTGATTTTTAGTTTACTAAAAAGAAATTTGATTTTCAGTTTTACTTAAAAAAATATAAATTTGATTTTAGTTTAAGATATCGCTTTTGGAGCTATGTTTAATTGATTGACTGGTACGGGTTACAAGCGACGTGTCGGAAGAAGTAATGATGTGTCAATTTATTAGAATATGTGCGATATTTTGAATTTATCGCGTTATTTTGGGCGGAAGAAAACTCTTCATTTTTTTTCCTATCCGGAGTTGGTAGGCCCCACCATGTCCATGCTTGATAATGACAACCACCAAAGGAGTGGTCTTAGATGAATTCGGGCTTTCTGTTGGACGCGTGTCCAATCAGTAGTGCCTGCTGGGTCCCTATTTGGATTTTTCTAACCTAACTAATGGAGTAATGGTGGTCGTAGTGGTATATTGTTCTGTTCTGACACGTGTACGGTTGGAGGCAGGAGTGCAATTATGATTCATGATCTAATGGTCCTGAGTCTCGCTTCCTGTTCCTACTGTTGGACTTTGAGGTGGCTCTTGCGTGTATTGGTTATCTCTCAATCAATGGTTGTACGCCAAAGAAAAAGTTATCTGTCAATATCATATCGTACCTGTCCCATTAGTCAGCAAACCCTTTTTTTCCATAAAAAAAAACTTTGAGCGGCCATTTTGGACCTAGCACCTAAAAATAAAAGAATTTTCAGTTGAAACGGCAGTCTTAGACCCGAATGTCTGAACCCAAGATTGAGGGTTTTTTTTTTTTTTTTTTTTAATTTTTGAGTGAAAATGGGGGTAGGTTGTGTTTTGGGACCTAAGGGCTTGTGAGATTTTGGTTGCTTTTGATCATGAGTTGGTTTCTCTCTGTAATTGCTATTTTCTGAATGTTTGGCGTGTTATGACATTCTTATCGGTCTTATTTCTTATGTTTTCTTTTCGTTGGTTTGGTTATTAGGATGGAGTGGTCATCCTGTATGTGGGAAACGTTACCACTTCATTGTACGAGCAGACAATAATTCCTTCGACGGATATCATAAGCCCTGTGCCAGCTGTGGAGACTTGATTCATTTGACAGATCCGAGGTGAGAATACTTCTTTTCCCACTTGTTGGATTGGATTGCTGCTAGTTTCATCTTTGTCTTGGAATTCTCCATTCCAAGTTGCTTATTTA
Source organism: Hakea prostrata (assembly GCF_041222555.1). Lineage (NCBI taxonomy): Eukaryota > Viridiplantae > Streptophyta > Magnoliopsida > Proteales > Proteaceae > Hakea > Hakea prostrata. The sequence goes on from NC_142600.1 coordinate 5,361,229, forward strand.
GTCTTTTAGATTAGAGTAGAGTGGTTCACAAAAAAAAAAAGGATTAGAGTAGTGTAGATAGATTGGTTCTGTCCCCTTAAACTATCAGCTATCCATAGTGACAACTGACAAGACTTGTTTTGACTTTGTTCAATAACCTTTTCCTCACTGAATTAGAGTAGACATGAAGTTCGCATGGATAGTTGTATTTTCATCAGGATGATGTAGTCACTGCCAATTTCATATGCAATGGCACTTAGAATTTCTTTGCTAATCTGATGCAAGGAAATTTTGAAGAAGCTAGATGTACTGTTTAGATGTCTTCCAGTTTTCATGGAACGGTGGCATTTTTGCTGCTATTGTTATATTCGTTTGTGTTTTTCATAATTTGATTGATTGATTGATGATTGATTTTTGGTTTGAAATATTTTTCAGGTGTAAGTCATGCAACTATGTGATGACTGCAGAGGATTTGGAAGACTGGGTCTATCTTCAGTTGGACGACACCACTCATCTATTGCATGGTGTTGTTCACTCCAATGGTTATGGCCATCTTCTCAGAGTAAATGGCAGAGAAGGTGGCTCCAGATTTCTCTCAGGATGCGACATCATGAATTTCTGGGATCGTCTGTGTTGTACACTTGGAGTCAGGTGTGGACCCTTATATGCTAGGATCCTCTCTTACTGGTTTTTTCTTTCTTCATTGAGTGTGAAGCACTTTGAATCAAAATCACTTTGCCCCTTGAATCAGGAAGGTGAGTGTGATGGATGTGTCAAAGAAATATGGGCTGGAGTACCGCCTCCTGCATGCCATAACAAGTGGTCGTCCATGGTATGGTGATTGGGGCTTTGAGTTCGGAGCTGGGAGCTTTGCTGTAACTGTGGATGCCTACCGGGAAGCAGTTGATACATTGTCTAATTTGCCCCTCAACCTCTTTCTCTCCCAACCAAGGAAACCTCGCACCCGGCTTCAGGATCTAATTCTATTCTACCAGGCATTATCAGAAAGTGAGCTATTAACCGTTCGGGATCTTTTTCGTTGTTTGACGATGCTGATTCATGATGCCCACAAGAAATGCGTGTACGGCGGCGGCACAGCCCGCAACAAGAATGGATCCTCATCTACTTCAACAGCTTTATGTATATGGACAGTTGCTGATATTGAACGTGTAGAGCAAGCCATGATTAAGGTGCTTCGAGCGGTTGGAGCTGGCGGTGATTCGCGGTGGGTTCCATGGAATGCTCTCAGGGGTGCTGTGAGTAAAATAGGTCCCCCTGAACTCATTGATTATTGCCTCAAGAATGTGGGAGGGAAATTGACATCAGATAACATGTCTGTGCGTTCCCGGAGCAACCCTGATACAGATTCCATCGAATATAGGTAAAAGTAAAGCTATTGTGTCTTGATTTTCCATTAATGGCCTGGCTGTGGATGTTCACAGGATGATGTATTTTGAGAACTGAACTTTGTTCACGCGGTTTCCTTCTTGCAGGCTAGAGCCTGGAAATGCCTCAACAAGCGAAGCTGGGGATTCGAGCTGTTTGAGCTTAAGCTGCCCATCTGAAGAGCATCTTCTCCGTGACTTGAAATTCTTATTTGATTTGATTCTTCACCCTCAAACCATGACGATCTATGGACCTCAGACAGTACGTGAACCTGCACTCAGCTCAGCAGCAAAGCTACTTGATTGCAAGCAGTTTGTCAAAGACTATGACAAGTGTGATAAGACTGCCGTCTTGAATCCATTTTCAATTCGCATGTCTTGCCTAGTTGACCTACTAGACCATTCTAAAGATTATACAACCCCACCACCAGAGCTCATTGTATTACCTCATAATGCAACTGTTGCGGATCTCAAAGCTGAAACCGAGAAAGCCTTCCGAGATATTTACGTCATTTTCAGGAGATTCCATGCAGAGAAGTTGCACGAATTCGAGGGTATCGATGATTCAACTCAGGTCAAGTTCTTAGTTGGCACGAGTGGATCTGTTCGGGTTCAAGGGAAATGCTTGGGCGGTAAACATGGGCTCCATCGGTTCCGCCAGGAGAGAGGTGTGGAGAACTGGACTGTAGATTGCCCATGTGGGGCCAAGGATGATGATGGTGAAAGAATGTTGGCATGTGATATATGTGGTGTATGGCAGCACACGAGATGCGCAGGCATTGATGACTTAGTTGCAGTACCCGCAAATTTTTTATGTGGAAGATGTGATGTTCCCAATGATGCCACTTCACCCAACCATTCCAATGTTGGCAGACAATGCAAAGAAGAGACAGTTACAGGTGCAAATGTTGGGCTCGAGCGTAATCTGTCTTTCCGATCTTCCCGTGTACGATAAGAAGTTAAATTATAATTGTACAGCCCCTGCCTTTTTCATTGCCTTGCTTCATTGGGTCGTCGCCCCAGCCCAAGCTTTTCTGTACAGTACTTGCACCCTTGCATCCAGTGTTGATGATCAAGAATGTGAAGGCAGTTTTTTTTGTTTGTTTTGTCTCTGTATCTATTGTTTCTATAACCTTTTGGTCAACAAAGTAAAACCAAAATAAAATATTTGATCAATATTTGATCAGGTTCTTGCTTATGTGATTTTATACTTTCTTTACAACTTACAGTTGCATTTATCCTTAAACTACAACGGAGAAGGAGAACAATATCCTTCTCGCAATTCTTTGATGGAAAAGCCCTGTTGAGATCCCACACACGGGATACAACTCCACCTGACCATGCATCTATATACATGGGGCCAAGACTGACTGACTTACAAATGTATTGTTCTCTTAAAAATTGTAGCATACTAAGGCAAATGAGCCTCAGAACTTCTCAATCTGAAAGGATAATCGGAAATAAAAAACCTGAGTATCAGAACAGCAATAAGGAAATAACTCACATATCGGTTACTTAGGAGAAGCATCTGCGTCCTGTGGCGTCTGTTGAAGTTGAAGCTGATGCTGATGCTCAGGTTGTCGCTCAGTTTGATGCTGGTGATGTTGATGTTGATGTTGTTCCGTTTGATCAGGCAGATGATGCCTGATGTCTCCTAGAAGTGGCAAAGCAGATGGTTCCTTCAACAGATTGACACTTTTAACATACCTGCAGAGACTTGAATACTTTTTGACAACATCCTTGTATAAGTTAAGCAGTCTCTCAGCATCCCCAACTGTTAAATCTCCAGGCATTGTTTCCATGAAAGGATAATCTCCTTCATCTGAAACAGACGGGCCATGTAAAATTAGTTAAAAAACTCGTGAACTACTACACAAAATATGTGAAAACATAATTCATTTGACTTAACAAACAGACGGACTCTATCCTGACACCTGACATCTGACAATGGTTTTCAATTGACCACCAGTCCAAAGATGATGCCAAGGAACCTCTCCTATAAAAACAGTTGACGGTTGATGATAAGCCAAAGCCATCGCCATCACATATGCGGGCAGAAAACTCACAAATGACAAGGGAGAACATGATTACAGGTTATACTCAGGAATTAAATAGTACATGCCTATGCTTCTGTGGTTAAAGTACTCACCTAGACTGTTGATCTCCTCATAAAGTTTTCTTGAGAAATAATCAGCGGGTTTAGCTGTCATGGGGCAAAAATCTATTTGTGCCTGGCCTTCACCCAAACTCTCCTGAGGCATGTCCATTTGGAGTTCTAACCTTGCTGCGAGCATTTTCTCTTCAAATTCTGATTCATCCATGGAAAGAGACTTGCTATCCAAGTCAATGATAAACGATTTGGCAGACATGAGATTTGTAAAGTAATAGGCAACTTCTGAGATCAGTTTTGATTGCCGCCTGAATAGTTGGATGAATTTGAGGTTGGAATGCAACTGCGGGGGATTAGCCTGTCAATGATGCATTACAGTTGGTACTAACACTTCAGAATGCACACCACGAGATAAATAAACAAGTTGCTCTAACTGCAAAAATACAGTAGCAATGACATCTCAAACTAAGTAAAATACAGTAGCAATGACATCTCAAACTAAGTAAAATTCATAATGAAATATAACTTCTTCAAAAGTAATCCTACCAGAGGCTGAGTCACTAATTGCCATACTGAATAAATCACAAGATTACAACTGCCTCATTTATAGGTTACTGATATTTACCCATAGTTGTACCATTACCATAAAAACTAAAGGTTAACCTTCCAGAAGGGCGGTGTAGAAGAGATGTGCAATGGAAATGGATTCATGCACACGAGGTTCACCCCCACTGTTTCGTAATTGTTTTACCTTTTTCTTTTTTTTTTTCTTCTTACCTTTTGACTGAATATACAAATCGAAATTCAAAAAGAATGTTGCCATTTGACTTCCCTTGAGTTCTATGGGTAGAATTATGTATTTATAGTGATGACAACATAGATCTAGTCCAGGATTATGGTTTTCAATACTAAAGAACCAAAAGGGAGATGAGTGATATTGTAACTAATATTCCAAAAGACTTCATACCTGAAAGAAACAGTATTAGCCCAACTATGTGTAAATGTAGTAAGAGCATGGCAAAGTAAAAGTTGAACTCCAAATAAACAAAATCAATCAGCAAATAGCACACTTGCAAAACTAAAAGGGAAAGGGAAAGTTTGCATTGATAGTTCATACTTCATAAGCAGTTCTAAGGACAGTCTACCAGAGAACCTACATCAAGGATCACCAACTAGGCCAAAACTACAAAAACTTAGAAATGAGTCATTTATTACCAAGAAGACCTTGCCTTGATGGTAACATAAATGAGAACTGGAAGGAAAACATCAGCCCCTGCAAATACATGATTTTCTGACATAGAGGCATTGAGAAGCAAATTATTGATGACCCTGCAACAACTCAAAATGCAGAGAAGCTTCTCACGAGGAGCTTTGAAGGCATTCATTTTCTGCAGTTCTTTCTCTGCAAGCTGTGAGGAGAGAAAATGCATTTAGAGAAAGGAAAGTATAATCCTTCAAATAACAAAAAAGGGTGTACGCAGTGCACAAGGCTCCACCACTATGTCGTGTGGGGAGGGTCATAACCTCTGATGTGAAAACTAAAGATATAGACGGCTGTGTAAATTTGGTCCCATGTAGAAATACCCCATGACAATTCCAAGCTCCTCATTTGTCCCATTATTTGATCATTTGTAAAAGAAGAGTACTTTGAAACTTTGTTTCTTTATTTGATGTGAGTTCAAGGTCATGAAACTAGTCTCAAGAATTAGTAACGGTCTTTCCAATTAGTCAAGCATTCGGCAGGGTAGATCTTGGCCAGACCATTTATATCCTAACCCAACTGATTTTGCAGATTCTTGGGTATCAAACCCCAACCAATCCAAGGTCCATACACATCAGAACTATGGGTTAGAAATGGATACTTATCCGGTCCAACTCTGGAACAAATTTGATGGTTGGTTTTGTCTGGGTACAGCGTTTTGAGGAAGAACTAGGGGTTAGGACTGGATACTTACACCTCTTGCAACTGTAGCAAAATTACATATCATACCCTGCATTTACCAAAATCACTATTGTCCTCACTCCAAACAGTGTTAAGTGGTTTTTTAGGTGAAGTCCATTTGATATATCCTAGGTTGGACCCCCCCAAAATGGGGTTATAAATAGGGTGCACCTAAGGCTGGCCAAATACCCAAGGATATTCTGGTCATTTTCCAAGGCCCTCTTTTGGGGCCCAATATGGGTCTTTTTTTGCTCCCCATGAAACCAGGGTCAGGGATATATATAATTCTGATGAGTCAATCAAGTGCTAAAGTCCCTTAAAGTTAGTGTTGAGTAGTTAGGATAGGGTTCCTTAAATTTAGGAAACCTAATGCTAAAGTAATTATTTGTTTCCTTCTAAATTTCCAGATTGGTCCAAGTCCTAGAGTTGTTCTAAAATAGGAAAGAGCTATTTACTTTTTCGAGTATTAGAATGAATTGTCTAGGTGAGTCCTTATTTGGCAAGTATTGGGGCCAAGTAACCAATTTGAGTTTAATTGGGTTTGCAAGGCTATGAATAGCATAAGTCTTTATGTAATTGTCAGTCTTGATTATTGAACGAAACTAGAGTTTGAGAAATTGACTTGAGAAGTCGTCGGATCCCTAGGAGGGTGACCTGCGGCTGGTATTGTGCATTGTGTCTTCAACTTCAAGGTTTTCTTCATTGTTTCAAGCATTCGAACACAAAGGTTTCTGCAGTTCTTCAACCACAAGAGAGATACCCCCCACCCAAACCCTAGCCCTCTCCCCTAACATACCGCTTCCCCCCTCTTGTTTGGCTTAGTTCCACACCCCCAGCCCATCAGAAATCCCCTTAGACTCTTCCCCTTTAGTTTCCTGCAATTCCAGCCCCTTCCCCCAGACCAAGAGACCCTACCCTGGCAACCGTAGGCCATTCCTGCAGCTTCCCGTTTCTGTGCAAGCGCACAGCAGCACCTCTCATTGAATTAAACCCACCACCCCAGCCCCTCTTGAGCCCTTTTCCTCTTTCCTAGAATCGCAACCAACCTAGAACATAACCCCTAAACCAATTAACCTATCCAACCTATTCTATTCTAATCTGAAATTTTCTGCAGGTGTTCTACCACCTTGGACCTCTGCAGAATTTTTAGAAACTTCTGAAAACCCTAACCCAATCCCAGTTGCATCAGGATTTCAATTTCGAACCTAAACCTCAAACATCACTTTGTTTCAGATCTGTAACTCAATCATAGCAGGTCTGAACAGCAATCCTAGGTCCATCCTATACCCTAACCGAAGCCCATTCCCAAAACCGTAACCCTAACTGAGTCCCAGTTGGCCAAGGACTGGAATTTCCAAATCTGAGTTTGAATTCCTATTAATTTTCAGACCTAAAATCACAATCCTGGCAGCTTATTGGCCTCTAAAATCCTAGCTGAAACCTCAAGAAACGCTAGTTTACCCTTAGAAACCCTTATTGAGTGCTAGACCTATTTCAGAAGATCCTGAAAATCTAACCCTAAATTTCGGGGTTACATCCCATCTCACCCTCCATTGATGTCAAGTGTTGAATAGATGGGTGAAGAGAAACCCCTTCATCCATCTTCTTTAATTTCCATTATAGACATCCATACCCAATTTCCCTTTCCAAAACATGCTTCCACCATAATCTTTAAAGCCCAAATGGATTCCACCTAAAATCTGGAAACACAGAGAAAACAAACCTCAAAAATCCATAGGATTGTAAGCCTGAATCTTGAGGAAAAATAAAATCTGGAAACCCTCATTAAACCAACAGAGCAAGTGCATCTCAGCTTCAACTTCCATATAAGATTCAAAATACATGAAGCAAGATTTATGGGCAGAAGATTTAGGGGGTCTCTGGTGTGGGTTCCGTTGCAGCAATATTTAGGGGCAGTTAGGTGGAGTTTCATGAGGAAGAGGAAAGAAATAGTGCGAGAGATTCAAAACTGAGAATGTCAAACATGGCCCATTAATGTGGCAGATAGATAAATCCTCAAAAACAACAACTTATTTTGTTTAGTATTTAAATCACCTAGCCTCATTAAAAATCTTGTATTGCTCTTGCTTTACCTTTTCTTCATTCAAAGATCATTCTGTCTACATTCTGGTTCTGATTCTCTCAGATGATTGTCACCATTTTCTTGGCCAACAGTCACAATTTTCCTGTAGAATCTGTTCATTAACATGTCAAGGGGTCAATTCATTGGATCAACTCAAAAAGGTCGATCACTTGGCCTATTTCAAGCCTTGATTCTTGTGTTTCAAGTTCGATATTCAGGTTTTGTAGTGCATTGTAGTTTGTAGGCCCTGAAATAGGTCACATTGCTTTCTTTGGTGGTTCCAGTCGACCATTTGGCTTATTTCAAGCCTTGACTCTTCTGTTCCAAGTTCAACATTTAGGTTCTGTTGGTAATTGTAGTTTGTAGGCCCTGAAATGGGTCAATTTGCTTTCTTTGGTGGTTCCATTATGGGGTCTAGAGCAAACGTATGAGATCATTGAGAGGTAGAAGACGATTAATTTGGGGCAAATTTGTAAAAACCAGGTCTTTTAATTATTATTTACTAAGGGTAGAAAGGTAACCTAGCTGAAGGTTAAATTAGTAATAGTCATCTGCTAGGACCCTTGAATTGAGCCCTAAATGGATTCACACACACGCACACACAGCATTCAAATTGCATAAACAAGTTGGAACAGTAAATGAAATGGCCAATACTACAAGCTAAGCAAAAGAACGCCATTACAGAACTCTGCCAGATCTGAAAACACCACTCGACATGCTCCAACCGAGGGTCTTCCCCTCCCTGAAAGCAAGCTTGCGCTACACAAACACTAATTCAATCTCGCCTTGACAGTCATACTCTTTCCCTTTATATAGCCTCCACACCATCCTAATAACCCATTACTGGAATTGATCCCCTACAACCCCTTATATTCTACCCCACGGGCCCAAAGGGCCAACAACAGGGACAGGAAAAAACAAAACAAAGCAAGGAGAGGAACAGAAAAAGGAAAGCAAGGGAAAACACAAAGGAGGAGAAAGGAGAAAAAGCCAGGGAGACAGGGAGCACAGAACCAAAAAACAGCAACAGAAGACACGAAAAAAAAAAAGGCGGAGGAGAAACCGAGGCGGAAGAACCACCAAGAGCAAAAAAGAGAGAAGAAATAAAGAATTAAATATTTATTTATTGGAAAGATATCAATCATCTCATAGGCTGATTAAATTAGGATACTGTGAACTGTAAAGCTACAGTTAAATCACTTTTACGTCTGATCAATCTCACAAATTCTCAATCCTGGTTCACCCCCTAGTCAATTTATGTCCACAAGCTTTAATTCAGTCTTCATGAACTGGTTCTGAAACTTCCAATTCCTTTTAATATATAAACGCTCAGGAAACAGCAAAGCAATAAGTTCCTTTTGATCTGAAAGATAAAGCCATCTCAGCTGCAAGCTCTTTTTTGACAAAACCATCCACAATCACAAATTAAAGATGCTGGTAGAAAGCCTTATTCTATGATAAATAATTTTGGGAGGGTTAAAACACCGGGGTTGTTAACATGTAGTGTGTGAAGGTGTAGAGACAGGACTTCTGTACAATATTTCAATTTAGAGCAGCACATAAGATTACCCATAACAAGTTCAAAATTAAAAAAACTTGCATAAAATAGCAAACTAAGCATCACAATAGAAGTTTCCGGGGGGGGGGGGGGGAAGAGGGGGCCATCAATTGAATAAATGAAATTTAAAATACAATAAAAAGAAGATCACGCGTACCAGCCAAGAATCTTCATTATGAAGGGCTTCAGGTATATCCAAATGTTCAGGTCTAACAAACTTTTGCAACAAATAAATTTTCTTTGATATCTCTTTATCAACCTTAGCATCCTCTTGCGACGAAGCAAATGTACGGGCATACAATTTTGTCATGACATACTTCTCCAACCCCTTTAAGACACATGGGGAAAAAAAACCAAAAGAAAAATATACATAAAAGGTGAGGATAGCGGAATTTTGCAACTTTTTTACTTTATATGTTGGTAAGATCTAGACAATAAGGTTCACATGAAGAATGGATACAAGTATCTTTGAGAAGCTACATGATTATATGAATAGGAACATCCAAAAACATGAAAGTGAATGATGAAAGAACATACAGTCAAAGGGCTTGCGCTCAGTGGTTAAGCAAGCATGCCATACCAATCCCTCCAAAACAAAGGTGAAAAAATGAGTAATGGATAGGGAGGACATATATCTCACAAATAAGGTAGCCAATCAGCTCAATTTCTGTTTATCAGTTTGGTTCAAACTGGTTCCAGCTAATGGGCCCAAACTGAAGCTGTGATTAAAATAAAATAATTGATTACAGTTTGTGTAACTAACCCTGATTATTAATGGTTGCTGGTTACATGAGAGCTTTAATTGGTCCTCAATGACCTTCCTCCACCTCATCCAGATAATCCAACCAACCTAGGAAAGTTTTGGTGCATCATGCTTTATGCATTTAGAAGAATCAATACAGGCATCTGTGACCTGGTTTTACTCTGAAGGATTCCACAGGCATCACCACAACACAGAGACCTCGGAGCCAGCACTACAAGAAACTTACCAGCCAGGAAGACCCCAGCCAACTGGTGGTGCTGCAGCTGGACCCACAGTCAGTGGAGACTGGAGAGAGTGATGGGGGATCAAAGGTGCCTAAGAAGGATTTGCATATCAATTTTCAGGGCTGCCTTTGAAGTAAAGATCTCCTTCATTGTCCTCCATTACTTCTCCCGGCCCTGACAAATTCTTGGTTAGGTGTTTCTGAAACCCTGGGTTTAGGTTCTGTGGATTTGGCTAGCCAGTGATGGAAAGAAAAGTTGGTGGGCAGAAACATCCTTGAATTTTACAAAGGGCTCCATAAACTGGTGGAGGTTGCAAGGGGTTCTATGGCTGTTTATGTGGGATTAGACGGACAATCAGGCATTAATATGATTTGAGTCACCATCCGCCACAAAGGCAACTGCCAACTGAAGTCACGGGCCACTGCTGATGGCACCATCGAAAATGCTTTTGTTCCCTGTCCAAGATCATGTATTTCACCAGAGACCTCTAAATAAGATCTGGAAAGCCATCTGCAAAGATATCAGCTCCAAGCTCTCCCTTCTCCCTCACAAATCTCTTGTAGACTTCCCAATGAACAGACTCCTTCTTGTTACCTGGGGCTTAGACAGTGCTACTTTGAACCCTCCCCCTCCTTGTATTTCTTTTCTCTCCTTTGGGGCACTTTAATATAATTTTAGATCACCAAAAAATTTTTGTTTCATCAGAATCCAACAACTACAAGTTCCTCACTGAGCCCAACAGTTATATCCCAGTCATCCTTTGCATTCTTCACAATGACACCACGCTCCTTTTTCTTGGACCAGGCTAAACCAGTTGCAGTAGATTTTGTGACTCCTTCTTGGTCTGGGCCCAACCATTTATCCAAACAGAACTGGTTGCAGATTTTTTTTTTTACTAAGCCCCAAACCCATGCTGAACCACCTAAAAGTCAATAACTTGGTTCCAGTTGGTTCTAATTCTGGTTATGGTTCAGAGGTCACACCTTTACCCATACCTGCAAGCATGTTTCACCCGGTCAATGCAGGTGTTTTCATCTAAATGTGGGGTATAATGACAACAAATTTTTTCTTTTGGGTAAGTAGTATGTCGAATAATCCTATCAAACCATACTCCCCATAAAATTTCCCCTCTTATCTTGATTGGCTGTGCACGATAACAATTAACAACTCAAACAATTGTTGTTTAACAGAGAAGAAGAAAAATGGGTAAAACAAAGGAGAAGAAAGGGAGAGAGAACAGGGGGGGGGGGGGGGGGGGGGAACCCAACAATTGATTGGATAAAATTTACAAACCAAATCAGCTTGAACATGAAAATCCACCAGAATAGCAATCAAACATCCAAGACTCAACAACTAAGAACAGAAAAGTGAAGTACCTAGAAAGAAATCTGAAATGCAAAAAATGCGAGATGAGTGGCTGATGGGACATCACACGTCCACCCATCATTCATTATTACCAGAAACAAGAGATGATGGAACCTTTAGGCTTGGTTCGGCGGCATATGGAGATATCTACTAGAAAGGGTCATGTGGAGCCTAAGGGTCATGTGGAGCCTTAGGACTGGTCAATACCACAATTTTTTTCTTTTGTCACCTTAGTATTAGTATCTTGGGATTATTTATTGTAGGGGTAGTTTAGGGAGTTTTTTTTTTCATATCGTTGGTGTTATGTCCTGTTGAGGTTATCTTAGGGAAGTCCTTTTTTTCTTGTTTCCTTTTTGTTCATTGGGGTTATTATAGGAAATATTTTCCCTTATTTTACTAACAGCAAGGATCAAGGCATGAAAAATTAGAAAGAAAAAAGCGCATTAGCGACTGCAGCCTTCTTTTCTCTCGCTGGCGGAAACTCCTCCCTCTCTCACGACAAGTAAGTTTTCTCCCCCTTCACTGCTCGCTTGCATCTGAAAAGTTCCATCTTCACCCTTTCTTCTTAGTCAGGCCCTTGCTTTTCTAATTTTTTTTCTTCCTTCATATCTCTTGCTTTTCTTTTCTCCAATGGATCTCACAGCCGTCCTGGTTCTGTTGATAATTTTCCGTCCACTCATTCCCTTATTTTTTCGGTAAAGCTCTTTCCCTTATTTTTCTGTTCTCCTAGTCATATTTCCACTGCAAAAATTTTCTGCAATCTATTTCTTCAATCTCCTTTCCTTTTTCCTCATCCCCACTACTCCCCTTACCTACGGTAGTACTCTCTGTCCAGAATTCTTTCTCCCTTCTCCTTTTCTTTCTTTCTGTGGAGAATCCTTGCTGCAGAATATTTTTCTGCGATCCCTTTGGGTTTTCTTCTTGACCTCTTCTTCTTTATTCCTGTACACCTATGCCAGGCACCCCTTTTCTGCCCATAGCCTTGCCTTCTCTTCTTTTCTTCTTTATTTTCTGTTGAGTATCATATTAATGCAGTTTCTGTTTCTAGCACTTACCTATATTTCATGCAATATCGCTGTCTTTCCTTGGCAATACCCCTTGCTGCCCTATTTCTACTGTTATGTGAGATTGCTGCCTCACCATTACTTGCTGCTGGTTACAGTATTTCAGGTTTAATTACTTTAGTTTCATTGGTTTAGGTTTTAGTTTTAGTTTGAGTTGGGATTAACATTGTTTATGTACTTTGCCCGTAATGGATTAACAAAGCTTAAAATTTGTTGCTAATTCTTTTTATTAATGTGAATGCAATGCCCTATCCTTCCCTCCCCTTGACTAGGTGTGGAGTGACTAAGTTTGATTCGATTTGTTCTTCTTGAGCATTTGGATTTAAATTTGCATGCTAATTATATTTCTTTATTGCTGAATTTATATCCGTAGTACATTTCTATGGTTGATCTGAGATTCTGAATATGTGCTGTGCAAACCCCTCTGCTGATCCCTCCGAGTGTCTTGGTTAGCTTAGGTTCTTGTTTCTTGTAGAATACCCCCTACGGCTGTCCTACATTAGTAACCTTATACATTAAGAACTTAAGACATAGCATCATTTACCTCAATTGCACAGTCAATTTCTTCCTCAGAGGCACCAGACCATAATGGATGATCCCTGATAGAAGTCTCCATTGTTGAAAGGAAGTCTTGTAGCTTTTTGCCATCACTTTCGGAGTTGGCAGCACGAAATGAAAAGGATACAATAAAGCTGCAACAAAGATGCCACTTAAGTACCACAAAATTCAATTCACCATTGACTAAACACATCCAAGAAAATGACAAGTGAAACAGAAAGACACTGCTCAAAAATGTATACCAAGAAAATGAAATGCAGATCCAACTCAAGGAATATTTGCCCAACAAAAATGAAGATAACTACAAGGGAGCCATTTTTGCTACCATGGAAGCAAGAACTCTTCACTGTGGATAAAACCTAACAGGTCCATAAACCACTCCAGCCCAATTTTCTACACCAAGCCCCATTCCAAAGGCTGTAAAAGGATTTTCTTTCCTTTTCTCCATCTCTTAATTTTTCAGGTAGATGATTTCCTTTCCAATTTCAGATTTGGCTTGCCTGTCAAGGAGAGATCTAATGGGAAGAAAGTTTAGAATCACTAATAGGCAATTCAAGGTGTCTGCTCCATAAACCTAGGCTAGACTCTTGAGCAAACATAAACACCTCAAGGAGATGATGTTACACTACCAACTTGTTGATACCTCAAATATCCCAAGAAACTGATACTTTCCATTGATGCAGGCCTGGAGTAGTGCTGCAAAGGCGGGCTGTAATGGAGGGAGAAATAGAGGAATTAGACGAGGAGCAAGAGGAGCAAGAGGGGAGGGAGTGCTCTCACTTACACACACTAGCCGCACAGGCCCTTATAAGCATAATTCATTCTATTAAAATCTGAAATTTGTACCCTAATACAATCTATTTGAAGGAAACAAAATGCAAATCCTAATTGAAATTAAAATCCAAAATAAAATCCAAAACAAAGTCTGAAACCTTTCACATAGGAGTACTAAAACAAATAAAATACTAATTGAAACTGAAATAAAAAATATTATGTCAAATCCAACTCTTGTTGGACCAAAAGCAACTGGACTGGAACCGATTGAACCATCCTGATACTGCATCATCCACTACAGACCATAATTCACTGAGAAACAGTTTCTAGTGTTTCTTGCTTCGAGAAACAAAATAAATTGACCAAAAACCATTTGATAGAACTGTTTTGTTTTTGGTGATTTTTGCAACATAAATTGAAATTTAGTTGATGCAACAACTATTTTTCGAAGCAAAAGTTGAGTGCCTTGGATCTAAGTTAAACATTTTTAGAGAGGTGTTCATGGTATTTGGCATCCCAAACATAAGAACCTTGCTAGAATCCTCTCATACTACAATAGAACTCTTCCATTTTTTGCGCTTTCAATCCTACAGATAGATTGTTCAGTTCTTTATCTTCTCCATCCTGGTGAAACCCTAACCCGTCATTGTGAAAGGGGCCTTGTTCTTCATCATCTCTATCTACAGTTATGACAATAGAATGTCTGCTGATACCGTTTTTGCTTCCAGAAGCAAGTTTTATCAGATGCCATTTAAAGTGTTTCTGCTTCTAGAAACACTCCAAACTGCTTCTGGTGTTTCTTGAATAAAAAACACTTGATGAATCATCAAATGGGTCCACAATTGCTGTATTCTTTCGTCATCTCGGACAAAAATGTGAAACATAGTTGTCATGTCATTTAGATGATTGAGGGATGTGAAACTAAGATACATCAGAAAACAAAGCATGAGAAAAGTGCTTGGATGCCTACGCGATGCCTTGACAACTATGAAATGAAACCAAAGAACTGAAAGAGAAGAAAAAAGATGGGGAGAAAGGGGAGCTGCTAAGAGACAGAACTGATCCACATAGTAACCATGTCTTCTTCCCCAACTCTCAAATACCAAGAACCGCATTAAGCAAAAGTCTTTTTGTGACGATGAATGCCAATTTTTTAAATTCAAATCCTTCGCTGGGCCTCAAGATGATGCACTTGGTAGGCTAACCAGAACTAAGCAACCTAGAAAATAGAGAAACTAATAGCAGCATATTATCAATCTTCTTTCATTAGATGAGCAGTAAACATTGACGAGAGTTGGTTGAATGAAGAGACTACACTAAGTACAAATCAGCAGCCTTCATTTTCAACTGCAAATTTTAATTCAGCAGCATGAGAGACTTGCAGAAGCGGAGAAGAAAGCAAACCCTACCAGTAGGCATAAATCCCTTTTTTTGGTAGCCTCAATTAGTTTTATGCATCCCCCTGGCCCCCTGGATATAAGAGAGAAGATGGGAAAATGAAGCTTCCAAGAAACAGAATCAATGCTCAGAAATGCCTCTCAATTCCTTTATCTGTATTGCATTAGTAATACAAATTGAGGATTCCTAATCCCTACTAGGAAATGAATATAGAAAATAGAATAACAATTAGAAACTAAATTAGGAATCCTAAAGACAGTGGAATATTTCGATTTACAATAGGATACTATGACAAACTCAGATAAATACAACAAAAACATCCACAATATGTATCTTTAACAGTCATCATTTTCATAAGATTGTAGTTTGCTCATAGAGTAAACTTAGACCAGATTCTCATCATCATGCAGTTTAATCCTCTGGCGCCTTGTACATATAGATATTATTCCAAGGTAAGTACCTGCTAGCATTAGCTTTACAGAATAGAAAATGATAAAGTGACAGCATCATAACTAAGAGTAAGCACTGACTGCAAATGATTGTTTCTAAGGAACTGAAAAATGACAAATGTCAAACATGTGAGAGAAAACAAAAATCATAGTAGGAATCTATAAAAACAAATCCTTGTCAGACGATAAAGTGAAAGCACCATAACTAAGAGTAAGCACTGACTGCAAATGATTGTTTATAAGGAACTGAAAAATGACAATGGCAAACATGTAAGAGAAAACAAAAATTATAGTATAGCAACAACAAATAGATATGTATAACAATGGCAGGAAATGCAAGGCCAAGGACGTATAAGTCCTTTTTGTCCCACATTCTCTTCAGAAATACATCCCAACCTTGAAATAGAGATCTAGCACACAGAATAAGATGCTTTGTCTGTATTGGTGATGAGATCTCTTTTCAGTCCTTCCTCAACAGAGGGAAGAGAGTTTCTCTAGCACCTTTGAAAAGGTTTCGTCTTTTGCTTCCTAGGTATGCTATAATAACTCCTCTAGAGTCCTCGAAACATCATCACATGGAAAATTTGACATGCTGAATTCTCCAAATCAGCAATAAACTGTCAATGAAACTTAAAACTGAAAATCTGAGAACGAATTAGGATGCAGCATCCAAATTTCCAGTTAAAATGGAAATATACCTCAGGAGTGATCGAAGACAGTGGGACTGATTTCATTCATCGAAAATGATATAGTCAGTTCATCCTCAAGTACAGATATATGTCTACAATAGATATGTTCAGCAATTCGCATAAAAGTCCTGTGAGTGGAGGCACTATGAAATGCTAAAAACCTTTGTGGAGGTCTCACAGATAGAGTATGGACGAGCTGCAATTATTTTTAAAGCCAAAAAGAAAGTTATAGAATAGACTAATACGATTTAGAAGGGAGGCAACAGATGGGTCCTGAGCCATCTTTGACAATAACATTAAAATTCACGAAGAACTACAACCAGAAGAATTTGAAGACGGATACATGTAATGAGGTGTCAATATGTTATACTATGACCTATATGAAATGAAAGTACTGCGCGCCAGAGGAGCATGCATTCCATTAGCGTAAGAAAATTAAAGACATTTAATCCATCCAAATCCAGCAAGGTTAAAGAGGCTACCAAGGAAGCCTAGATCAAGATCTTTATTCCGAATTTTTTATTTTCTCCAAATTTAATCCTATACAGCAACCAAAACATTTGTACTTTCTTGGTCTCAATACAACCGGAGAAGCTATAGCAAGTAGCATGATAAGGTTATTAAAACATTTAAATCAACGAAGCTTCTGTAGCTTCTGTAACCTGATTGACGCAGAAACAAGAGGAAAATCCCGCTTTCTAATTTCTATATTGACATCGCTAAACCCTAAAATATACTCAAAATCAAATCCTATTTGCAAGCTGTCGCAACATCTATCAAATTCCATAACCGGACACTGTCCGCAATTTACGTTCTTGCGGTGATACTTCAATGTTTCCATTATCGACGCCTTCCAAAATTTTAAATCATCCAAACCCCGCAGAAGAAGACAAATTCAAAACCAGAAGACGATCCATTCGTGAACGAGACTGAATGGACGAATCTGAACTTTTTCCAAAGTATTGAAATCAAACACCAGCTTTACATCCATTCATATCCACCAAAACATCAAAAGAAAACCACAAGAATACAGTAAAAAAAGAACAGAACGACTTCGCATGGAACATAAATGCAAAATCTCTAAAGCAGGAAAGATAAAGAAGACGATGAGGAAGCTCAGACAATGGAATGAAGAGATAAAAGGAATCTCGACTAAAACTTAAAAAATGAAGAATTAGA
The DNA here is from genome assembly GCF_041222555.1 of Hakea prostrata. NCBI lineage: Eukaryota > Viridiplantae > Streptophyta > Magnoliopsida > Proteales > Proteaceae > Hakea > Hakea prostrata. The sequence goes on from NC_142600.1 coordinate 5,378,749, forward strand.
GTACCTTTTGATGGAGCGAACGAGGCCAACAGCAGCTGGATGGCGCATTCGATCGAGGAAATCATAGAACGGAAGCGTACGAGAAGAAGAATCCATATAGCTTAGCTAGCCCTAAAATTCAGAGAAATCCAGAAGAAGAACCACAAATAACATATCTGCCTCTTTCTCTGTCTCGAATTAGGGAAACAGCAGAAGCTGAGTCTCCGTTTAAATAATTGAAAAAACGCTCCCATTGAAATGAGGGTTTAGACTTTGACAGTACAAAGCGAACGATCAGAGGAAAAGAACGAGAATCGAGAATGAGAGAGAAGAGCCTTGGTTGGAATGTTAGGTTAACGCGCGTGTGAGAGAGGATGAGAGAAAGCTTGAACTAAGAGAGGAACTCAGCCTCAGGGCATAAATTATCCGAAAAAACAAACAAAAGATTCTTTTCTTTCTTGCTTAAGGACAATAGTCTTTTAAAAGTCACTTGATACGTAACAGTTAATTTTAACAGTTCTGCTCGCGCCAATTTATCCAGTTCTCTAGATTTGCGCGACCCGGACTAAGCCGGCAATCGGTTCGAACCAACAAATTGAATTAAGGTGCTAATCGGTCCGGAGCCAGGTAATTAGTCTAGATTCGGTTTAATTTCAGAAAAACTTTGGTTCGATCCAGAACCAAACCGGCGGTTTCGTTGGTAGGATCTGGAACTAAACTAAATTTTGGATAAAATTGGTCCAATTTGGATTTCAGTTTTTCACTTCAATTTTTCACTCATGTTTCAAATTAACAACCTTAATTAATATTTGGTTGGTTAACATCTAGTAGAGTAGGGGGAAAATATTATTTGTGTGGCACCTGTATACTAAATAGGTGGCTAAGATTAAAATCAAACAAAAGATTATTTAATTTTTTTTAAATTTAAAATCAAGTTTTTCCAGGTTTCTCTTTGGTATGTAAATGTACTGTTGTCCATAGCAGATGATTCTTTTTTAGTAGACGGATTACTCTAGATAGTAAAACCTACCTTGCAAACTACTTAAACAAGAAAAAGGATGATGGATTCTAATTTTTTTGGAAAGATGAATCAAATTCATGGATGAAAAAAGAAAAATAAATAAAAATAAATGCTCTTCAAGAAGTGGACAAGTGGACAACGCTAGGTGGTGGAGTGGACAACACTAACTGTAGAATAGCGATTTTAATTGGTAATACTAATCTTTGAGTGATACATTATCTAACCCTAGTCTACAAATACCCCTCTTTGATAGTTATTTTATTATTCTTTCCAAATCCATTAAGTTACTTGGTTGGGTTCAAATTCTTAATAGTGAAAATACGTGTAAGAAAATGAAAGACTATCTCTTGATAATTTTTTAAATTTAAACGTAAGTCTTACCAATAAATAGTAAAGATGCAGGTTAGTTGAAAAATTACATTCCATCAGCATTTATATCAATTTAGGAGAAGTTATATTAAAAAAACAAATTATTTGGATATATTATCGGATTTTGAATTTGTCAAAGGAACAACAAGATCTTACCCGAACTAGTTTGAATGGAATAAGATGAAAATAATGCCACTCTTTGATCCAAATTCAAGCCGTTCACATCCCTATTTACAGTCAAAGAACTAATCAACCAAGATCTACCAAAGGGGATGATGGTGGGAATAGCCAGATGAGGAAGAATGAAAAGCATCCGGGGGAAAGAAGATCGAACCAAAGGCAGGGGATTGATTGAGGGGGCGAAGGGGGGCCCCGGGGCCAAGGAAACGAGGAGGGAGACCACCAACACAACCCCAGAAAGGGGGGGGACGCCAAGAAACAACGAAAAAACCAACAAGGGGGAAAAACCAGAAGAGAAGGCGGGAGGGGGGGAGAGAGGGGGGAAAAGAGGGGGCAAGGGGGGGGGCGGGCGGGGGGGCCAGCAAGGCGGAGGGGGGCGGCGGGGGCGGGCCCGGGGGCGGGCGGCGGTTTCGTGGTTTTTCTTTCTTTGGCAGATGGTTGTCAATGTTGGGCTGGTTCTTCAAATTAAGGGCGCAACGTCATTGTTCTCGTCATTCTCATATGTGATTGAATGGAAAGGGGAGGCCGAGGCTATGCGATGAAGAATATATGTGGAGATAGAAACTGACTCTCAGTTTCTAGTGAGTTACTTATCTAAGACAACCTTACCCTCACTTTTATATTACTTGTAATTGAAGATATCTTTTACAAAAAAAAAAATTGAAGATATCAAACTTATACGTGATAGGTTTTTGGACTTTAAGTCCATTTATATTTATAGAAGATCCAACTGTGTAGCGGATCATCTAGCAATGAAGGCCTACTCGGTTCTAGGCCCGAGTTATTGGCTATGTTCCTCTGATTGGTTATTGGGTTTAGGGTTTATTACATTGACATGGCAATACACAAGGAAGCACGTAAACAGTTACATTTTTTCCAATGCCAGAAGCGATTCATCCTCGGTTTTACTGAAAGACTTTTTCTGCAATCAGATGTGATGGTGACGCAACCCAGTGTTTAATAGAGAATCACATAAATGAAGCACTCTCATCTCCTGATTCAATAGTTCCACTTTGCCATGCATTCTGTCGCTCATTTTGTGTGATTTCCAATTGCACAAACTTATTCTTCGACTTGAAAGCATGATGTATCTTCTTTTTCCTTGCAGTTTTCTGCAAACATAGTAGTTAGTTATCCATAGACATTTCGTCATTGCCAGAAAAGAAACGCTAATTCCTCAATCCATATAATTTGAGAAAATTTAGTTGCACTTTGTTTTTCCTTATTTTACTAATTATGAATGGGGAAATATTAATGTATCATAGGTAATATAATGAAGAAAACTAATCAGAAGTATGACAAGATGAGGAGCTAAGAAAGTGTGACATATTCCTTTCCCCAGAAGAAAACAGCAATACTTCTCAAACATCCGAACCCATGAAATGCCATACTAAGATTTACTTTCTTTCCCCTGAAGAAAACAACTATAGTTTTTAATCAATCCAAACCCATGAAATGCCATCCAAAGATGTACTCTCTTTCCCCAGAAGAAAACAGCAATACTTCTTAAACATTCAATTCAAACCCATGAAATGCCATACTAAGCTTTACATTATTCCTGAGGTCATAAAGCCGATAACAGAAAATTTAAGAGACATTAAAGGACTAAAAACACTTTTCCTACAGCCATTTCCATGAGTGACAAAGAACACTTTAAGGGCACCAGAGACACCAATACAGTCCACAGGCTACCCAGGTGTATGAATTCCCATAGCTTACAGTTCGCAGTTCTTTCCAAAGAATACAGAGATCGTTCCATCCAAAAAAGGTAAGATAAACACCACCTGTTAATGCTAGTATAGCTGCTTGTCCAATCTTCTGCTCGATGGCCTGTTTTGTGGCTTCAGCTATTCTCTCAGCTTCCACCAAAGCATTGATCTAACTTGCTTGGATTTGCCTCATAGTGCTAGGATCCACTTGGAAATTACAAAGGACAAACAAATAAGTCATCCATGTGATGTTTCAAATAATGAAACAAAAAGCAATAGACAAGACAAACTTTGGCAATGCCATCATTCAAAACAATATTGAAGCTACTGTAGATATTACCAGATGGCAGCCAACCTAGCAAGACAAATTAAAAATAATAGAAGCAACACTATAATATGTGTAACTCTTACACAAGGTTTTAAATAGGGTTCAGCACATACCACGAGGCAAGGATGCAAATCAAAACTACGGCACTGTGTGCTTTTTTCCCAGTTTCTTGTTCTTGTTCTTCTCTTTTTCTCTTTGAAGAGAGAGAAAAGAGGGGGGGGGGGGGGGGAGGTTTCTGTTGGGGAAGGACTGGAAAGGGAGGAAAGATGAGAACCCCAACATTTGAACCCAAAACTTCAAATATAGGCTAAATAAGGTTTCTCTACTAGAGCTTAATATGGTCATTTGTCCCCTAAAATGGTCAGCTGAAACTCATCAACAAAAAATGCACCATTTCAGAGACATTTCAACCAATATCTGGGATTTTAGCTAGGCTGAAAGAATAAGAATACAATGACTGAAAGGACGGATTCACATCCTCTGTAATTCCCTTCCCTACAATTCCTTGTAATTCCCTCACAAGATTGTGCCATGTGGCATTCAAGTAATTCAACGATTATATAATTTAAAATAAATTTGAATTTTATTTAAATCCACCTATAAATTTGAATTTTATTTAAACTCTAGTTTGTTGGGTAACTTTTGGATTACTTAAATGCCACATGACACAATCCTATGAGGGAATTGCAGGGAATTGTAGGGAAGAGAATTACAGAGGATGTGAATCCCTGAAAGGGCATGTGCTAAAACAGTAAATTGAAACACTTTATATTTTTATTTAATAATAAGATGGAGGGGTAAAAAGGTAAAAACAGAGAAAGATAACGATCGAATGGGATTCGACTTATTCTCAAATGAAGCTTGAACACAGCCGCCGTCTTCGTGAACGGGGTTCTCTTCTTCGTCTTCTCAATCTCCGGTGAACCAGTCCATCGGATTCATATTGTTGCAGCGGTTTATTTCTTCTCCATTTTATTCTTCGCGGCATCTCTTGGTGGTGGGATATCGAGAAGCTGAGCACTTAAGGTCACTGAAATAAATCAGATTTTCTTCTTAGGGTTTTTCTATGATATAATTCTTCTTGTTTTCGTCTTTCCCCAAAATTTAGTGGATGGGTTTTTCTCTTATATCTATATTTCTTTAATCAATTAAATCCTCATTCCTGTAAACGATCAATCCCGTTTTTGGGTACCATAACAACCGAAAACAAGCAAAAGCCTCTGGATGTATAAGACTATCACCTTTGTTTCTCAATGAAGCTTCCTTTTAATCCATAACCAAATAGACGCTGTTGCAATTTCTTATATTATCTGTGGAACTTCATCGTTTGTTTTAGTTTGTAATGTGCTGGACAAAGTTTCAAATCATCAACTATTGAAAAAGTGTATGATAAATGATGCCGTTTACCCTTTGAGCTGGTTTTTTCCTGTCTATAAATTAGACGAGTGGAGAACACACTCAGAATTATTTGTTTTTTCCATGTGCTTGATCTTCAATTGTGATGCAAATGAGATTTTGGTGTTTGTTTCAATGTTGATGGTAAGAAGTAAAAGTCACTTCTTATAGCTATGGTCCTATGGATATCTTTCCCTTTAGGATTGTCACCATATTTTGCACTTGTTCTGCTGTTATTCAACTTCCGTGGTTTGTAGTTACACCTCCATGAACTGCCAAGGTGAGTTTTCAACATTTTGGTATGTCCTTACTTTGCCTATTAAAAGTTGAATTAGATTGTTGGTTTTAGAAGAGCTATTCAGTTTCAGTTCTAGAAAGAAATTCTGCTTCCAAGCTGCTTTTGAGTTTTGACTACCATGCATTTATAGTCAAATGTGCCTAATACCCTGAGAGGTTTCTGCTCCGACAGATTCAGATATTCATTCTAGGATTTGATCCCTTCAGTTTATAAGATTTGAGTGATGTTGGACTTGATGGAGATTGCTGTTCTGTTTATGGTATTTCTTTTCGATGCAAGTTTTGAAACCTATAAACTACGGAAGACAGAAGACCAAAAGGACGAAAAACACGGAACAAAACCACACGCGGGGGGACCAAACAGCCAAACGGCCCCCAGAGGACATTGACGACAACGCCACCAACCCAAGCCCACCAGCGCTAGCCCACCAACCACCGCCACCCCCCGCCACACCCACAAGCCGCAACAAGCACCCCCCGGACCCCGCCCGAAGGGCAAACGCGAGAAAAAAAAGGAACAGGGAGGGGAAGAAGACAACCGACCCACGCAGCCACCCCCGCCCGAACCGAGCCCCCACCAGCACAGTGTTGAACCCGCAGTCCGAATGAAACAGAAAAAAAACGGAAGCAGGGATGAATAGAAAGAGAGGGAGGGAAAAAGAAAAAGGAAGAAGAAAGAAGAAGAGAGAAGAGGGAGCGCAGGCTTATGACGGTTGAGGTGATGGGGAATACAAATGCTGGGGTGTGACAGGAGAGGCCAGATACCTTACGAGTTACGACTCAACATTGCAACGTCTGCAGGTGAAGCGCCAATTGACATTATAGTTGCAGGGAAGGGAGAAGTGAGACAGTGTGGGGCAGCACTGTGCAGGGCAAGGTGGGGCTGCGATGTAGGGAAGAGCATGAAGATGGTTTATAGGGCAAAAATGTCAAACCTTGTTAGTAAAAAAGGGACTAACACTTATAGTTTGGAAATCTGAACTCAACTTTGTTTGATTTTGTTATATAAAACTTTTAGTGGTTGGTTTGTATTAAGAAACTCAAAAGTGAATAATCATGTGGTTTTCCCATAATTCGTTTTCCAAAAAGATATGACAAATGTATTTTTAAGTACAAAATCTATTTTACTTATGTTACCAAATGATTTTTGCATTTTGGCCCAAAATAATTCTTGGTTAGTTCTCTTAAATAGTGATTTTTAGCCTTCAAACCCTATTTTCCAACGACTGTACATTTATTTCGTGGTTTTGGTTTCCAGGATTCCCGAGTAGACAAAAAATAAGAAAACTGCCGTGGGATTCAATACTTGAAGATGGCAAATTATGCGCAGATTCCAACGAGTTTTGGACATGAGCTCCGCGCTTGCCTTCGCTGTAGGCTTGTCAAGACTTACGACCAAGTATTTATCCTTTCCCGCCTTGGATTAGGGTTAACTATCTTCTGTAGTTGAATAAATTATAAGCTGATTGCTTTTATTTTCTTCTGTCTTTGTTTCTCATTTAGTTTCTTCTCTTTTCATGGTGAAATTTTCAGTTCAGAGAATCAGGTTGTGAAAATTGCCCTTTCTTTGGCATGGATAAAGATCATGAGCGCGTGGTGGACTGCACCACACCTAATTTTACTGGGTGAATTTTTGCACCACACTTAATTTTACTGGGTGAATTTTATCTTCTAAATTGTCTAGTCGTGTCTTAATCCTAGTTCTATGCAATCTGTATATCTTTTAAACTGTTTAAGTTTCTCTGAGGGTGTTTAATATTGAGGATGAAAGAGCCGCGGGGGGGGGGGGTTCTTCATTCTGGGTCAATTTTAAATCTCTTTTTTTTTTTTTGGGGGTGGGGGGACTGATATTTTTAACAAGGTTTCAGGCCTGGAGAGAAAACTCTCCAGATGGGTGAGAAAACCAGTGTAGATGTTAGTTGCTCGATTGATGGTGTTTGCTGGTTTCTGCTCTGTGTAATTTCTTAACATATTCACTTTTATGGATCAAGGGACACTGCTAAATTTGCATAAATTACAATTTACTGAATAACTAGTATTGTGTTTGCTGATTTCTTTTCATTAACAATGGGGAATCTTTTGTGTTATGAAGAATAATTTCAGTCATGGATCCAAGTAGAAGTTGGGCTGCTCGGTGGTTGCGCATAGGTAAGTTTATCATTTGCTACATTTAGAATTTTTTTCTTCTTTTTCTTGGGATTCAAGTAAATGGATGTATGAATTGATGTTGTTTACTTATATTTGCTGCGCTTCATTTTATGTTTTGTTAAAATATTATGTGTATATCTCCTGTTCAGATGTTGGTGCACAATCTTCAATATTCCTGTTGGTAGTATTATTTTTTGCTTCTGTTCAGGGGTTGAGATGATTTGGTACAGTTGTCCTTGTTAATGTCTAGGTAAATGAATGTGAGGTTTCCCTTTTTCTGCAGGGAAATTTGTTCCTGGTTGTTACACTCTTGCTGTTTCAGAAGCACTCTCAGAAGACCTGCAGGTTAGATTTTTCGTCTATCATCCAGTTAAATAAATTGCATAGCCTCAATATTTTCTGCCTATTATATTGATTTATGAGTCAGATAGTTCTAGCATATGCTGATTCGTTGATTACACATCACAATTGAAGGCAGTCAGAGATAGGGTTACTATGTGGGTTGTAGGTGTTCAAATTGAGTAGCATATAATTTACTATACTCGATCCTTATTTTAAAGGAATAACCTGTGCCAGATCAGGTACATTGAGATTACCCACTTCATGATAGTATTTTTTGGTAGTAACCAATTTATCAAATATTCATCATTATGTGATTACTACATATTTGGTTGGCCCTTTTCTCTGTTCTGTTTTAACCTCATTCCTTGTAGACTCCATTGTTGAATGCCAGAGATAGTCAGGAAATTTGCCTAGAAGCAGCTACCCTTGAGAGAGTGAATAGCTAACTAATCAAGCATTCCTCAGCCAAAGAGGTGGAACTTTTCTGGAAAAATTTTCCCCAAAGAAATAAGTTTTATTAGAAGTCTCAAAACTGTTTGTCAGAAAATAAGTGGAAACTTGATCGTATTTGATCCTTGTCAGAAGCTCAGACATCTTTAACAGATATTGAAAGATAAAAAAGTTAGCTAGCCAGTCAATTTAGGGATTTGAGGAAGCTGGTGGCAACCACATTTGAGACCGGGAAACTGAGTAAATGTACCTCACCTAGCATGTGTGTGCATGTCTGCACATCTAGTGAGTATATCATGGAATGGCAAACTGGGGCTTTCTTGCTGTCACTTTAGGAACCATAGCCTTAATATATTTGCAGCGGCTGTACTGTTTTTATTTTGGTTTTGGTAATAAGCCAATTCATTCAAGAACACAAGTCCTCTTGGGAACACAGATCCAAGAGGCAATGGGCCAAACTGTCTTACTTGCAATAGACAGCCTTCTGGGCTAAAGAATCCGCAACCATGTTGGATTCTCTACCAGAGAAGGGACACCACCTGCTGACTATCTCTCCGGGGTGGGTAGTTCTGAACTTCTAATTGGAGCGTGAAGAAACTTTTGATTTGATCCGGTTTATATTGGTTTCAGTTTGTTCACTCCATTTCTTGAATTGCAACTATAATTTCATGCATTCTCTTTCACCTTGCAGGCCATATGTGAGGAGGAACATGTGCAATATATCCCACCAAAACGTGTATAAAATGCTTTTGAATGGCATTGACATCGCATGTTGATATAAATGGATGCATGCCCCCAGACTTGATTCATCTGGTAGTTGCTTGTTGAACGGGTGGATATCTAGCCTCTCTGTCATGACTTTTGGTTGCAGACTAGGCAGTTTGTGCTCTTTAATGTATGGAGTGGAAGACCAAGAAAAAGTTCTGTAGGCAATGACCAAATAGGACTATAGATGCTTAAATGAAACTGTTGGCCTGTGCATCACTTTTCCATGAAGATAGTGTAGAATCTAAATTTATGTGACTTTCAGATTCGTTCTGTAAATTCTGCTATACCTGGCGGTACGAGGACTTGTTGGTAAGAGGGTTAATCTGGATTCAGAAAGTGAAATCAGCCTTTTATAATTTGTGGAAACTGAATTCAGAAGGAATTACATGGGTCTTGACTTTGGTTTTGGGTGAAATTGTGCGACATTCTTGGGATGTTATTTCTAGTGAAGGGTATAATTCAAATGTCAATGAGTGTATTCAAGTGTTCTCATAGATAATCTCAAGGGGTTGGTTTAGTTGGTTAAAAAATCAATGTCTCACAGTATGAGGTTAAGACTTCAAATTTCCTGTGATCAAAGATGAAGAATTGTTCTATATTTATATTATATATAAAAAATTTTCCTGAAGATGCAGTCGATTTGCATGTAAGATTAGTTCAAATGAACCAAAATTCAAAGAAGGAAAAAATAAAATGTTCTACTAGATTGGAAGTGAAACTGTGAAACTATGTACCCAACATGTTGTTTATGCACAACATGCTAAGATTAATAATGTTAATCAAAATTCAAGACTAATTACCAATCTTAATTTGGAGATTACAAATGTTGATTGCGACTCTCACCAGTTAATAAAAGACCCAACTTCACAATGGAAGAGCTGTAAGATGGGTAGAGTGAGACTTATTATTGGTATAAAAATCAATTTAGAAGCTGCCTCATGCCTACCTTCGCCTAATTCCATGGAAGACAGAATCTGTCGCAAAAACCTTTGTATTTATTATGTATTATTTTTTTCCAAACGTGTTTCTTGTTTCTCATTTTAATTAACGCGTGGCTAAAAAGGCAAGATCGAAAAGCTATTCAAAATGGCAGCGCAAATCATTTTGAATTCTTGAATTCTGCGGTGGCCTGCTTTCACGAGTTCATTGTTGGGGTTTTCACTTTCCCCAGGGGAGGAAGGTTCCATCTGTTACGTTCCTATTGGTTTCCTAAGAGAAAGAGAAGTTTTGATTCGATAAGCGGAACTGACGGTGGGCCCTACAGTTAATCTAATCTGAGTTTTATAAATATTAGGTGTTTTGTGGGCCCATAGTAACCTGATAGTCGTGTCGTGTCATTATAAATCTCTTTTAATAACCACGGGTTCCACGATTTGAAAATCGAAATAAATTGCATTCATGTGGTCGGGTTAGGTTGTGCTCGTGAATTATTTTTTGAACTTTAAAATGTTTCACGCACTATGCTGTATTTTTCTTTTCATCGTTTTCGTCGAAGAACGATTGGAAGAAAGAAAAAAAAAATGGACAACAGAATCCTATCAGGTTGCGTTGCGTATGCAAGTAATAAACAATGAAGTCTTTTTCTCCTCGTCTTTTTTCTGATGATTATCATATGGATTGATTGAGAATCATTCGGGTTTTGCTAGAGTTTCAATACAAAACATGCATTCCGTATGAATGAATCTAAAAATATGTGAAAATATCTAGAGACTTTAAATCTATCTATTTCAAATATCTAAAATATGAATTTCTATATTTTATAAATCTTGCATTCACGAATAATTCATCTCTGAATTCATATCGTTTTTTTTTTAATGGGCTTTATTAAACCGGAGGATGGGAATATTAATATGTCTCAGCGATAATTGAGCCATGACCTCTTCACTAAGAGGTGTTGGTTTCAATCATTAGAACAGCAGATCCACATCCTCTGTAATTCCTTTCCCTACAATTCCCTGTAATTCCCTCATAGGATTGTGACATGTGGCATTTAAATAATCCAAAGGTTATATAATTTAAACTAAATTTGAATTTTATTTAAATTCTAGTTTGATGTGGATCCCTAGAACAACTCTGCGTTGCCCGCCTTCTTAAGCTATTAAGAATGTCCATAGTTTATTGTAATTAATTATAATAATTGACTATAACTATTTTAGAAAAAATACTATGGACATTCTTAATAGCTTATTAGTATTTTCTCTAAAATAATTATAGTCAATTATTATAATTAATTACAATAAATTATTAAAATAATTATAATAAAGCTTGTTAGGTACTCAATGTCTTTTAAACCATAAAAGGCACTCAATTAATATAAATCCCAATAATTATGATATACATAAAAATATCTTAATCAATTTTAGTAATAATACATTGTTGTATTGTTGTAGAACTTCTCTAATTTGAATGATAAAAGTCATTATTATATAAATGATGTTCATGAGTCTATGTATTTGACACCAGTTCACTTTTATGTCCAATAGACGAAAGAAATTATAGACAATCATCGGAGCCGATAGCTTTTCTTAATGGGAAACAATTATTTTATATATACTTCACATTTAATTTGAAGATATTCAAACCCTTAATTTCATATTATGAGATATTGATATTTACTTATAGTTAATTTCATATACATCCCTACCAAAAAAAAAAAAGTTATCATATACATCTAAGTAATGTTTTTTTTTTCTCTTTCTATTTAAATTTGATTGGATTGGTGGGCTGGTCCAAACTTTGGATTCAACTAGCAAAGGAGTTTCTTTAAAAAGAAAATTAAAAAAAAAAAAAAAAAAAAAAGGGAAGAAGAAGTTCTCTTGATATGAAATGACCTTACTGATCTCTGATTTAGAGACAAAATTTCTATCACACAAGATCTGTTACTAGTTCTTGTATTAAGTACATGATTAAAGATGGAAATGACACTCTTCTTTGGGTGGATCCATGGTTGTACGATGACCCCATTGCCACCAATGGTATTCTCTTGGTTGCAGCCCTTGGGAGGAACAAGCTTGATCGGGTGGCTTTGTTGAGGAGTGGGGATGCATCTTGGATAAATAAAAGAAATGACTTAGACATTGCCAACAGATGGCCGGAGATTGTGTCTTGCAAGGTTTACCCTCGCCTTGCTGTTGACACTCCTATTTGGTTGCCTTCCACTGATGGTGTGTTCTCCCTTAGCAGTGTGTATGAAGCCATTCGGCGACATGGTGAGAAAGTTACTTGGAACAACATTGTTTGGTTTTCCTCAGCTCAACCTAGGTTTGCTTTTATCACCTGGCTGGCCTTCCTTGAAAGATTAACCACAAAAAACCGTATGGTTGCATGGGGTGGTGTCATTGATTCTTTGTGCTCTTTCTGTGGTATTTATGAAGAAAGCTATGACCATTTATTCTTTAAATGCCCATATACAATGCACCTGTGGTGTGATTTCCTTACTCTAAATGGTCTCAGATTTCATGGTCGAATTTCTTGGCAGGAGGAGCGCAATTGGATAATTTACAAATTCAAAGGGAATTCTCTCATACACCAGGTTCGGAAGTTTAGCTTGAGTGCTTTGATTTATCGGGTTTGGGAAGAGAGAAACTCGAGGATATTCAATGGAACCACTATATGTCCTAAGAAAGTGCTGCATCAAGTGGTTGAAAATACTAGAAAAAAATTCTCTTTTCCACAACGGTCGACTCTTGAAGATGCCATCTCTAGAAGCTTCTTCCATCGATGGAAAATCAAGGTTAGTTTTACTTTTAAAAAGGCTCTTGGGTGGACATCAATTTGTTGTGATGGTTCCGTGAGGAATGAGATGGGCGGCTATGGTACTATAGGCAGGGATTCGCAAGGTCGATGTATTTTTGCTATTTCCGGTTGCTTGGTGTATGGTTCCGGTATATTCTTCTGATGGAGCTACAGGCTATTAGAAAGGGGCTTCTACAAGCTATCCAGCTTCACATTTCCTGTGTGATTAAGTCTGTTGTGACTCTTTCGCAGCAGTGGCGATGGTGTTGAGGAAGTCCTCAGTTCCGTGGAAGGCGGTAGACATTGTGGAAGACATCAGAGGGATAGAGGAACCGACTCTCACTGGTGCCTTGAGGAAGAGGTCTCCCATAGAGGTACTCAAATTGGATCAGTGATCGATTTCTAGGTTTCGGCGTAAACCAAATTGGTGGTTCCCAAAAAAAAAAAAAAAAATTTAAAAACCCCAAAAAAAGGTAGGACATTTCCCGTCGGAGGGCATCCCATTTTATAGAACGGATAGCGATGCAATTTCAAGGATGTTTATTCAAGCATAATTTTCGGGAGGTCAATACTTGTGCTGATTTTTTGGCTGGATTTCTTTCCGTGCCAGGGGGAGGTGGTCTTTGATTGTAACCTTCTTCCGCCTAGGTTGGCTGAGCTTGTTTATAGTGACGCCTCTGGCAAAACTTATTACCGTCTGTAATCTTATGTATAGTCTCTTCTTTTATTAATATTATCAGCTACCTCTTCCAAAAAAAAAAAAAAAACATTGTATTTGTAATTCTATTATTTATTGTTTATTTTGTTTAAAAAAAAAACACTTTTCAGTTTATTATTCCAAGGCCACCCTCGCTATTGGTTAGAGTAGATTTAATGGCACAAAAGGGGGTTCAAATCCTCTACAATTCCTTGTAATTCTTATATAAGATTCTGACATGTGACAATTAATTATTCAAGGGTCAAAATTAGAACTCAATTAGAAATTAAATCTAATTAACTGTTAAATTTTATTCTAATTTCGTCTCTCCTTCTTCAATTAAGCTTAATTTTAAGAATTTATTAGATCCAGTTTCTAATTAAGTTTTACTTATGATCCTTGATAATTAACTGCCGCGATTGTAGGGGTAGAATTGTAGAAGATGTGAATTCCTAAAACGGAAGGTCAGATTCAGATTTCAACACGTGGTCAAATTGAGAACATCATCCACTCATATCCACGTGGCAATTTAGGTATCTTGTGATATTTGAAAAAGGTAATCGATGGATTTCTGCAATTAACTTTCGCCAGAGAAAGTAAAGCATTTCGCTCCATCGTTTTGATTTAAGCCCTTCGGTTTTCTTAGTCGCCTGAGTTTCTCTCCTTTTTCTTCTTAATTTATAAAAGGATACAAGCCAGATGAGAGCTTCGCAAGGATAGTGATGCATCGATGAGGAGTTTGGAATACGAGTTCGGAAGCTAGGGTTTTTTATCCAGTACCGGAGCAAAGCTGGTGATTGAATGCTGTGAGAAAACCCTAAGTTTCTTTACAGGGAGGGAGGCCCATGTTAGACGAGGTTTGGCGGTATCTGTTCTAGGGCTTTTGTTTCGAGGAGATCTATCTACCATCAGAGATAATGGCGGGGTTTCGGAAATTCTAGATTTTTTTTTCGCAGTGCTGGAACCAAAACTCAACAACACATGTGATTGAAATTGCGAAAGTCAAGGCTCAAATTTGGTTAAAGATCCATGGAGACGGCGGGGAACTTTGTTCATCATCGAGTACATTAAGGTGACGACCCCCTTATCTTGACTCTATGATGCTGTAGTATATGTATCAGCCAACAGAAGAAGAAAAAAGGGAAGATTTGAATGCATTTTTGCTGTTAGACAGGAAGGGAAGTCGCGAAGAACTTCTGTGGAAAGATTGTTCTTTCGCTATCCATTGTTGGATATCTGAACTTATTTAACCGTAACGAAAAGGGTTTTTTGGTTCCAAAGTTTGTTTTGCCTGTTACTCAACATTGTCAGACTGTCCAGTTATGGCTGAACAGCGGAATGTGAGAGGGAATTTTTGGGTGAATGACGAAGAGAAGGCAATGGCGCAAGCAATTTTGGGTTCTGAAGTCTGTGACTTCTTGACTTCTCCAAGTTATGTTTATCCGGACTTGGTTACACCCGCTGGCTGCAGAAGTGTGCAGCAGGAGCTCTGCCAGCTTGTTGAAGGCTCAAGCTGGACTTACGCCATTTTCTGGCAGGTTTCTAGATGCAAGTCTGGTGAGTTCGTCTTAACATGGGGAGATGGGCACTGCAGAGAACCCAAGATAGACGAAAGAGAAGAATATGGAACATCGGCAAGGTCTGAATCACAGAAAGAGGTTGGAAGAGGAGAGAAAGAGCAACAGATGAGGAAGCAGGTGCTTCAAAGGCTTCACTCATTCGTTGGTGGATCACAGGAAGATAATTATGCTGCACGTTTGGATTTGGTTTCGGATGTGGAGATGTTCTACCTTACATCCATGTATTATTCCTTCAAATATGATGCTCAGGCTGGGCCAGCACGTTCATTTTCCTCCCGTAGACCAATCTGGGTTTTGGACCAAAAGGTTTGTGCAGATCATTATCAATCGAGGTATTTTCTAGCAAGGTTGGCTGGCTTTCGGACCCTGGTTTGTGTTCCCATTGATTCAGGGGTGGTGGAACTTGGTTCTGTCAAATCACTTCCAGAAGATCAAAATGTCTTGCAGATGATTAAAACCTTACTTGGGGATCCCAGTACTCTCCAGTCAATGCCTACGGTAACGGCAACAATGACCCCTAAGATCTTTGGTCATGACCTCAGTCTAGGCAGCTCGACTCCTCGTTCAGTTGCCATTAATTTTTCCCCGAAGGTGGAAGAAGACGAGAGTTTCCAATTAGAATCCTACAAATTGCAAGCAACAGTACCTAGGCATGGTAAAACAATAGCTACTAGCAAAGAGATGGGTGCTAATCTAGTTGTTGGAACCTTCCCTAATGGGTGTAGAAGTGAAGAGAATGAAGTTAAATTGTTTACACAGCCAAATCAGATGATCATTGGGGCAGTGACGCAATCGAGGGTTGTTGAACAACCAAAAGATGATCACCGCAAACCTAGGAAAAGAGGGAGGAAGCCTGCCAATGGGAGAGAGGAGCCATTAAACCATGTGGAAGCAGAGAGGCAGAGACGGGAGAAGCTTAATCAGCGGTTTTATGCATTAAGAGCTGTTGTGCCAAACATCTCCAAGATGGACAAGGCCTCGTTGCTTGGAGATGCCATTACATACATCACTGATCTCCAAATGAAGATTAGGGTCTTGGAAGCTGAAAAAGAGATGACCAAGGGAAACCAAAAGCATTTACCTGTTCCGGACATTGATGTTCAGACAAGAGATGAGGAGACCATTGTTCGTGTGAGCTGCCCGCTAGATTCACACCCTGTCTCTAAAGTCATTAAGGCATTTAGAGAAACTCAAGTTATTGTTCAAGAATCTAATGTTTCAACTATTGACAATGACTCAGTTCTTCATACATTCTCCATCCGTACTCAAAATGGTACAAGTGAGCATTTGAAGGAGAAGTTGGTTGCT